>NW_027189408.1:0-218751 GCF_040958095.1 Procambarus clarkii | reverse complement strand
TTGTTGTCAGCTTGCTGGTAATAATAACATTGTGCTGAGAATTAGTAATGTGTGTAGTACCTTGTGACTCCTTTTGTTTCGTCTCCTGGCCCAGTCTGCTGCTGGCACAGTCTGCTGCTGGCACAGTCTGCTGCTGGCACAGTCTGCTGCTGGCCCAGTCTGCTGCTGGCACAGTCTGCTGCTGGCACAGTCTGCTGCTGGCACAGTCTGCTGCTGGCACAGTCTGCTGCTGGCACAGTCTGCTGCTGGCACAGTCTGCTGCTGGCACAGTCTGCGGGCACAGTCTGCTGGTACACTATGCTGGCACAGTCTGCTGGTACACTATGCTGGCACAGTCTGCTGGTACACTATGCTGGCACAGTCTGCTGGTACACTATGCTGGCACAGTCTGCTGGTACACTATGCTGGCACAGTCTGCTGGTACACTATGCTGGCACAGTCTGCTGGTACACTATGCTGGCACAGTCTGCTGGTACACTATGCTGGCACAGTCTGCTGGTACACTATGCTGGCACAGTCTGCTGGTACACTATGCTGGCACAGTCAGCTGGTACACTATGCTGGCACAGTCTGCTAGTACACTATGCTGGCACAGTCTGCTGGTAATGTCTGCTGGCGCAGTCTGCTGGTAATGTCTGCTGGCGCAGTCTGCTGGGACACTCTGCTGCTGGCATATTCTGCTAGTACATTATGCTGGTACAATCTGCTGGTACATTAAGCTGGCACAGTCTGCTGGCACCGTCTGCTGTCACAGTCTGCTGCTACAGTCTGCTGACACAGTGTGCTGACACAGTCTGCTGGCAGAGTCTACTGGCACAGTCTGCTAGCGCAGTCTGATGCTGGCACAGTCTGCTGCTGGCGAAGTCTGCTAACATAGTCTGTTGCTGGCCAAGTCTGCTGCTACAGTCTGCTGGCATAGTCTGCTGGCGGAATCTGCTGGCACAGTCTGCTGCTGGCACAATCTGCTGGCACAGTCTGCTGGTACAGTTTGCCGGTACAGTCTGCTGGCGCTGTCTGCTGGCACAGTCTGCTGGCACAGTTTGCCGGTACAGTCTGCTGGCACAGTGTACTGGTACAGTCTGCTGGTACAGTCTGCTGGCACAGTCTGCTGGTACAGTCTGCTGGCACAGTCTGCTGGTAGTCTGCTGGCACAGTCTGCTGGTACAGTCTGCTGGCACAGTCTGCTGGTACAGTATGCGGGTAAAGTCTACTAGTACAGTCTGCTGGCACAGTCTGCTGGCACAGTCTGCTGGTAGTCTGCTGGCACAGCCTGCTGCAGGCACAGTCTACTGGCATCGTCTGCTGGCACAGTTTGCTGGCACAGTGTGCTGGCACCGTCTGCTGGCACAGTCTGCTGGTACAGTCTGCTGCTGGCACAGTCTGCTGGTACAGTCTGTTGGTAGTCTGCTGGTACAGTCTGCTGGCACAGTCTGCTGGTAGTCTGCTGGTACAGTCTGCTGGCACAGTCTGCTGGCACAGTCTGCTGGCACAGTCTGCTGGTACAGTCTGCTGGTACAGTCTGCTGCTGGCACAGTCTGCTGGTACAGTCTGCTGCTGGCACAGTCTGCTGGCACAGTCTGCTGGCACAGCCTGCTGGCACAGTCTGCTGGCACAGTCTGCTGCTGGTATAGTCTGCTGGTACAGTCTGCTGGTACAGTCTGCTGGTACAGTCTGCTGGCACAGTCTGCTGGTATAGTCTGCTGGTACAGTCTGCTGGCACAGTCTGCTGGCACAGTCTGCTGGCACAGTCTGCTGCTGGCACAGGTAGTGTGTGTGGTTGACTGTCTTTACCACACCCACCACAACAGCTTGGTGGTTCATAATCGTGGAAGTCAATATTCATAGTTGTATACAAATTGTGTATGCAGTATAATAACACCAAAAATAACAGGTTGTATTTTTCCAAGTAAATAATATAGATGCATATTATTAACATGAATATTATGAGGATTCCGATGTTCTACATATTTTACCATATAAATTACTCAAAACACACACTATTGAATAACTTTAGTGCAAAAAGTGAGAAAAACTTATCAGAAATATTGAAAAAATATGTAAAAATTTAGGATCGGGAAGGTTTTGCTTCTTCCCGTATTCTTGGAATGTCCGTCGTCTTCCGGTCCCTTCTGGGGCTTGACGGTCCTTCTCCAAGCTTCTCGTTTTTCGGCCCTGTTTCTTTCGTGTTTGTCTCTTATCTCCGTGCACTGTCCTGCGCTGCACAGGGTTGCCAGATTGGGGTCCATGGAGCCCAGTTGGGCTCTTTGTAGCCCAAATGGGATGCTGTGCTATGTTTCTTCTCGGTCCTTTCCTGCTCTTTTCAACTATGGTTAGCGGCTGCACTGTGTACTCTCATATGGGATTCGGTTGTTAACAACACTATTTTGTATATTTTTGTAGTCAATTCGTGGTTTCTTTCTTTAGCTCGCGACTTCTGGCATCCCTGCTGCGCATGCGCCGTGGTTGTTTGTTTTGATACGGGCAGTGTGTACGTGAGCTGGGATTTTGTGTCCCTTTTCTCTCCGATGCTTCGGCGCTCGTTCCTCTCCATTCTCCAGTCCGTGCCCCCGTAGTTCCTGCGGGTGTTCTGGATTGCTGCTATTGGGAGGACGCTGGGTTTTCCCTGCATATGGGTGTCGGGCTCTTCCTTCGCCTCTACCCCTGTTCTTCTCCTGCATGTGCGGTTTTGCCTTCTTCCACTGGCGGTGCTCCCGGAATTTTCTCGGCTATGTTGTGTCGTGACACGTTAGTGCCTACGTTCTGTAGGTGAGTTCATGCGGTCTGGCTTCTCTTCGGCCAGGTGCTGGTTAGTGATTTTTTGATACGAATATACGAACATCGGAACACAGGTGACTGCAGCAGGCCTAATAGGCCATACGAGGCAGCTCCTATTTATACCCATCCAGTCCCACTCTTGTGCATGTCCAGCCCATGCTTGAGTTCAGATAGGGGGCCCTACTTCCACCACGTTTCGAGGTACAATGGTGGGGTTATATGTTATGGGGGTAAGTGTTCCTGTCTTGATGTTCTGAGGTGACATTTTGTAGCAGTTTTCATGTTGTGGATGTGTGTTGGGGATTGGGTATGGATTTTTGTTTGGCCCTTCTGTGCTTCTTCCTGGGGCCTTAATAATTGTTCTTCTGGTTTAATTGTTGTAAGGGGGGTCATGGCCCCGTTTTTCATGGTCTTATCTGGGTCACTCTTTCCTTGCACGTCTTGCAGTGCCTAGCTTAGACCTTCCATATACATTGGATTTTCTGTACGGTACTTACCTAGTTGTACTTCCCTAGTTGTGTTGCAGGAGTTGGGCTCTGGGTTTTGGTCCCGCTTCTCACCTGTCATTTGCTCATGTGCAGGTTCCTGGGCCTGCTTGGCTCTATCATATCTGCGCTTGAAGCTGTGTGTGGTGTCATCCTTTACCACATCGCTTCCTCATGCGTTCCGCTTGTCTACTACTGACACTGCAATACTTCTTTCCCATGTCTCTTTGGCTCGTTTGGGTTATCCTTCCACCAGTGTCCCTTGGTGCGTGTGCCCCTGGGTCCCGTAGTCGGTCTTTCTCTTCCTTATCGCTTCCTTTGGGAATCGTCGATGTGGGTGATCATATCTTTTTTTTTTTTTTTTTTTTTTTTTTTTGAGATATATACAAGAGTT
Organism: Procambarus clarkii; assembly: GCF_040958095.1. Lineage (NCBI taxonomy): Eukaryota > Metazoa > Arthropoda > Malacostraca > Decapoda > Cambaridae > Procambarus > Procambarus clarkii. The sequence continues at coordinate 215,097 of NW_027189408.1, read as the reverse complement.
GTTACATTCTTGTACAGCCACTAGTACGCGTAGCGTTTCGGGCAAGTCCTTAATCCTATGGTCCCTGGAATACGATCCCCTGCCGCGAAGAATCGTTTTTTCATCCAAGTACACATTTTACTGTTGCGTTAAACAGAGGCTACAGTTAAGGAATTGCGCCCAGTAAATCCTCCCCGGCCAGGATATGAACCCATGACATAGCGCTCGCGGAACGCCAGGCGAGTGTCTTACCACTACACCACGGAGACTGCTAAATCTTCGTAGCTCATACTCTTTGGTTCGGGTACTGGTCTGTTGGCGTACCTTTGCACCTTTTTTTCCTTTTCGTGTTGTGTTGGGACGTATCAGACACCTGTGTTGTTGGCGTGGCTTGTTGGGACATGACCAGCGGCTCTGTGTGTTGTTGGTCGTGTCCCTTTCATTCCTGTTTTGCTCCTTGCCTTCTTCGTTCCTCATCTTCCTTCAATGCTCATGTCCCTGGCCGTTGGTGCTGGGGCTTTTCTTCTGATCTTGTGTTTTTCCGTTTTCTCCTTTTATCCTACACGTGGTTGTTTTGTTTGTGCCTTTTGGCTCTCCTATTGCCTCCTATTTCGGTTCCTGGTTACCTGACTTACCCAGCCTGTTGGCGTTTTCACGTTCTCTCGGTTTCCCTTCTCTAGTTTCGCAAGTCGGAACTGTCGTCTCCGATCTCCTGGCGGGCTCGTGGGAGTTGGGGTGTCTTCTGTATGGCGGATGTTCCATCTCCTTTGTCGGCTTGGGTTTCTGGCTTAGCTGGCTCCGTGGTGGCACCCAAGATCTATCCGCAGCTCCGCATCTTCCTAGGCTCAATTGGCCCATGGCGGGGCCGGTTCGGTTCTGCCTCGAGTCTCTCACCTTCTGTTGGTGGTCGGGTGGCTTCATTGATGGTGTCCCAGCTGCGTGCTTCTTCTTGGCGGTAGTGTGGGGTTTTTGGCGGCCCTTCCTTTTCCTTCTGTCCCTTCTTCGGTAGCTGCATTTGTTGGCGTGGCCTTGTCCTTTTCTTGTGGAAGTTTGGGGCCGTCATCTTGCCCCATACTGTCGCCTCGTATCGTGAGGCGCTGGCGGAGCCACTTCGGCTTGCTTTCGGTTTTGATGTTATCTCTGTGCCGTTTCGCAAGCTGTCTCATGCATTGTTTTACCTCCGGCCTGCTCCTGCTCTTGCACAGCCTGAGCCGTCCTGGTCATTGGACAGAGTGCTATTTTCTTTCTTCTCCTCAGTTTGTTGTGGCCCCTTCAGTTCAGGATTGTTCTATAAGGCTCCTTATCTGTTGGCAGTGACCTCTGGCTGTCGGGTTGGGTAGCTTCATGATCTCCTCCGGCGCAGGGGTTTCTGCTCTTTCAGTCTTCATGATGGTTTTGTTCGTCTGCAGCTGTCTCCTTCTTTTCTGGTGAAGATTGAAACTGCTGCTTTCTGGAGGGGTCCCTGGGTTGTTGATGCTTCATTGGTTGGGCCGGGGGTGCATCATGTTTTGTGTTTGGTGGTGGCTCTTTGCCGTTACTTGCGCGCCTCGGCCTCTGTGTCTGGGGACACGCTTTGGGTTGATCCGGTTTCCCTTTCTTCCCTGTTCGCGGGTGTGGGTCTCCCAGGTCGTCCGCAGAGTTCTTACGACTAGCTAGCCTGCGGTCTATCCCCATGCCCATGACGTTTGTACGTTCACTGTGCTTGCTGCCGTCTTGGGCACCATGTCCTGGGCTGGCATTTGGGCACGGGGCTTTTGGCGGCCGTACAGGGTCCTGGCTGCTCGTTACCTCGTGCACGTCCCTAGGCCTAGTCAGGCCTGTGTCATTTAGGTCGGCGGTTGCAGCAAGTTGTCTCGACTTCGAGTTGTGTAGTGAGCAACGACCGCCTCCCGGGTAAGTCCTTACGTTCTTCCTCTGTGGGTAGTTAGCTCCGGGAAGCCGAAGGGGGTCCCCCCAGAAAACCAGCGTTGAATGTAATAAAACGCCATTTTCTGGGTGAGACCCGGAGGCTGCCCGGCATCCCTCCCTTCCCCGGGTCGGCGTTTTTTTCGTGTGTTTTGACATAAAGCCTCAGAACTGACGGGTCGATAGCCGGCGTGAGGGGTCTGGGGCTCCCCCCTTCCCCCTCCCGGGGACGGGGGCTGTGTAACAGCGGCGCGGCGACGTGTGACGTCATGATCGTTTGTTCGTTTCTTTGTGGGGAGTTCTATCCACTTGTTCGGCTTTTGGTAGCAATAATTTCACCAGAATAGGGGTTTGTTTTGGGATGCTTACCTTTCTAGGTGCCTGACCCGGTCGATGGCAGACATAGAATGCTTCCAACCACACGGGGGTTTCTATAGGCCATTGCTCCCCTTGCCTCTCTGAGGGGGCCAGGTTCTGGCTCGTGGTCCTCAGTAGACCCACAGAACTCCATACACATGACTGATGCCAAAGTCTGACATTAGCATATCAGCCTAGTAAGCTCCGGGTATCACCCAGAAAATGGCGTTTCATTACATTCAACGCTGTTTTTATTGGGGGGGGGGGGGTGTAACGGATTAATTAAACTTACATTATTTCTTATGGCAAAATTTGTTTTGTTGCCGAATTTTTGGTTGACGCCGAGTCTCTGGGAATGGATTACGATCGTAAATGAAGGTACCACTGTATTTGAATTATTCATGTAGTAAACATTATATTCCACAATATGCCATGTTTAATACTATAGAACATTTTATTTAGCGTACAAAGGGACTTATGGCAAGCAGCTGTTTTTTGTGTATGTTAATTATGTTATGTATGTTATTATGTTACTGTGTATGTAAATTGTCAGATAGTTTGTTCCTCGCCCGGCCCTAGTTACTCTGTATTATTATAATTATTATTATAATTATATTATTATAATAATAATTATAATACGACTTATTGTAATTAATAATTATTACTCTTCCTTCTGCTGGGTCATGAAGGAAGGTAGCCTCGGGTGAAAGGTGGCTGTGATGAACCCATAGGTGCAGGGTTGGACATCCTCCACCTGGGGCTCAGGGAGCCCAAGCTCTGCTTCAGGAGGCTGGGGTCGTTCTTGCCCCTTGCTGGGCTGGTTCTTCTCCGGCCCCGACCACGGCGGTCTCCGGGTCTGGAGTCCCTGTGCCCTCTTTTACCAACCTCGAGGTTAACTCCGGAGTTGGAGCCTCTCGTTCTGACAGTTCATGCAACGGCGCTGGAACCAATCGTATTGGCGTTTGCCTTTCCATTGGAGACTTTCGGCGCCTGCTGCTTGGATAACAGTTTCTCCAGCATATCAACCTACCCAGGCTTTGTGCCCTGGAGAGGCCACTCCAGACCGACAAGCAGAGCACAACTCCATAGTCTCCTGAGACTGATGGATGCTACTATTATGTAAATTATGTTGTGTAAATGATGTAAATTATGAATGAATGAATGACATAAAATGTTTCAAACATTTTCATTAATCAAAGAGTTGCTATATTCTGTTTTCTAGTTTATTCTTTATATGCTTTTGTCTTTCATATTTGTTTTATTATACATTTAAATACAATACAATACAATACAATTTTATTTAGGTAAGGTACATACATACAATAAATATTTACAAGGATTGTTTGACTTATAGGTATAGCTAGTACATACAATGCCTAAAGCCACTATTACGCAAAGCGTTTCGGGCATAGAAACTAGAAACGTATAAATAGATGTTTATACGCTCATAAATACACATTTACACCAGTAAATTACATTTTTAAATGTTAAATTTGTCGATGTTTAACATTTAAAAGATTTGGTACATCCAACTTTCTGATATGAAGGAAATGTTTGAAATTATATGGAGAGAGAGAGAATGTATGAGAGTCACTCCAGGAAAATTCAAGCTAACGTATGATAGCGTATTATTTGTAGGTAAAATGCATTTGAATTTCCAAGTGGTCAGTGAATCACATTACAAGAGTCTTCTCTATACTTTATTTGTTAGGTTTATTCTATTTAAATTTGTGATTTCAATATGTAAATTGTGGTGTTTTTCCGTCTACTGTAGAGTTAGCCACATTTTCTCATTACAGAATCCTATATATTTTCTCATAAGATGTTTAATTATGAATACCTGAATGTCTTATAAGAAATAACTGACACTGGATACCTAACTTGTGATCGCGCTTCCCTCCGTTAATTACACCTCTGCCTCTTGCACACTATTACGTGGGTTCTCAATGGTTAAAATAATCTGGCATTATTATGAGTGTTTTCATATGGAAAGATCAGAAACCTTTCATTCAGTGAGTGTGGCCTGAGTAGGCTTGGCTGCTTTAGGTAAAGTATTTCCAGACAAGAGGTTTAATAATATAAGTGTATGTATGCCTTGTTTTGGTCTTGAAATGAAGTATTAGAATAGTTGTAAGCAAGGTTAGTTATTAGTGCTATATATGTAAAAATGACCTGAATATGCTTGATAGAGGTCATATATCCTGGATAATATATTATATATATACTGTATGAACTCGATTATCCAGACTATATGGGAAGGACCCCTATCCAGTTAAGCCCGACATCCGTATTAGCCGAGTTTTACCGGGGAAGAAAAAATTAACATTCACAATCTTTATGTATCACAGCCAACGTGATTTGAATTTCCACACACACTATAATTAGTGTGTGATGCTGGGTGGGTGGGTAGCTGCCTGGCAGGAAGGTGGGCAGGGCAAGTGGGCGGGCAGATGGGTGGGTGAGCTGGGTGGGTAGCTGCCAGGCAGGAAGGTGGGCAGGGCAAGTGGGCGGGCAGATGGGTGGGTGAGCGGGTGGGCTGGATGGCTGGCAGGAAGATGGGCTAGATGGTTGCATGGCAGGCAGATGGGTTTGATGGTGCACAGGTGGGTGGATGAGCAGGTTTGCAGGTGGGTGGACACCCACTCCAGCCTCCCTGCTTGCTCACCCACCCATAGCCTGACTCCCTCCTTCCCTCCCTGCCAGACAGGGTCCCTCCTTGCCCTCCTTACTCCTGCCCACCCCTCCTTACTCCTGCCCACCCTTCTTACTCCTGCCCACCCTCCTTACTCCTGCCCACCATCCTTACTCCTGCCCACCCTCCTTACTCCTGCCCACCCTCCTTACTCCTGCCCACCATCCTTACTCCTGCCCACCCTCCTTACTCCTGCCCACCCTCCTTACTCCTGCCCACCGTCCTTACTCCTGCCCACCCTCCTTACTCCTGCCCACCCTCCTTACTCCTGCCCACCCTCCTTACTCCTGCCCACCATCCTTACTCCTGCCCACCCTCCCCACTCCTGCCCACCCTCCTTACTCCTGCCCACCCTCCTTACTCCTGCCCACCCTCCTTACTCCTGCCCACCCTCCTTACTCCTGCCCACTATCCTTACTCCTGCCCACCCCTCCTTACTCCTGCCCACCCTCCTTACTCCTGCCCACCATCCTTACTCCTGCCCACCCTCCTTACTCCTGCCCACCATCCTTACTCCTGCCCACCCTCCTTACTCCTGCCCACCATCCTTACTCCTGCCCACCCTCCCCACTCCTGCCCACCCTCCTTACTCCTGCCCCCCTCCTTACTCCTGCCCACCCTCCTTACTCCTGGTCACCTTCCTTACTTTTGCTCAAAGCATAATACCTAAAAAAATTATTAAATTTTTCTAAACATTTACTGTGTTTTGGTGGGAAAAATTTAGTCATAGAAACCTTAAATTTGTTTTATTTTGCCTAATAGGTAATACTGCTTCCAGTCTCTGCTCAACTACCCAGGACGATAGCAAACACAACTTTTGCCCATTAATGATGGTAAGGACAATTTTATTCTTACTGTACTACCAGTGTGTGTGTTTATCATGTTGATGTCGATATCTAGTGATTGTGAGTGTATTAATCAAGATATTTTCATTAACTAGTGTATTAATGTTGGTGTTGTCATTTACCAGTGATGGAGAGTGTATTAATTATATTGTCATTACCCTGTGATGTTAAGTGTATTAATCATATTGTCATTACCCAGTGATGGTGAGTGTATTAACCCTCTTGAAATGCAAATAGTGCATAATTTTGCTCAATAAGGGGTGTGCATAAGACCTTAACCACTGCACTGCGCCAAACGACAAATGCCATTCGCCAATTACTGCGCCAACTGACAAAAGTATTTTTTATTTCTTCGTATACAGTCGAAGCACGCTCGCGGTAGGTTGGGTACAAAATGGACTCTTAGGACCTCCAGTGAGAGGCAGCCATCTTGGAAAAAATTCCCAGAATGTCATAGGGCTGCTGGCTGGGTTAGTACTGAGTGAGCAACAATGGGTGGCACACGCGCCTCTGGCTCCCAAACACCTGTCCAACGCGGTGTTGACTTGGGTACAAGATGGATTCCTGAGGTGTTTGCCAGATTGAAAAAAATTCCCAGCATTCCCCACAGTCATGGGTAGGCTCATATTCAAGGTAGCAACCGTGTCATATTCATCCATATCAAGCTCCCAGCCCTAGTCAGCCATGTTTTTAAGAAAACATCATCTGATATTAGAATACAAGGCATATTGCTTGAAGATGAGCATGCCAATGATTTTGATAACTCAAATCTGGAAAAAGACCTAACACAGGTGTCTGCTACTAGTGATATGGATAGTGAAGTGAATGATGTGGAGAGTGTGTACAGTACACAGCTCTCACAGCCCTGCCATGCCGGACTAGGTCATCACCATCAGTGGAACAACACAAATGAATTTTTGTATGTTCCACTGAACATTTAGTGCCAAATGCAATTCACTTGGACCATCCAGGAATTCGTTAGAGCGGGGTCTGTTAGAGTGATGATGCACTGTATTTGAAAAGAAAAAATGCAAGAGTAGAGAAATGATTGTAAATATTATTCAGCAGATATGTAAGTAATAAAATTTAGCAGATGCTGTATATAAGTAATAAAGTTTACCAGATATAAAAGTAAAAATAATAAAGAACAGAAGAGTGGGAAATTTGATAATTAATCAAATTAATATTTCTAGAGTAAACGAATTGAGATTCAAATAATCAAATGAAATACAAATAATTAGCTAAGTTAAGAATTACATTAATATTGTAATACATGAATATTGTACGGTAATAATACAAGATGGGCAAGGATATGCAATATAAACAGGCAATACACAGGCAAAAAAAAAAAAAGAAGAGAAAAATGCTCAAAGCACTCCTTTGAGGCGTTGGCTCTAGTGTTAACATGTAAAAAGTTTGAAGTTTACCTCACAGGTAATATAGTGGAAGTGTACACGGACCATAACCCACTGGTCTTCCTGACTCAGATGAAGGGGAAGAATAAATGCATCCTCAGGTGGGCGTTGTACCTACAGGACTTCAATCTTTCCATTACCCACCTACCGGGCCGACTCAACGTGATAGCCGACGCTCTGTCCAGGTTGCCGGAATAACATTCATCTAGGCCACAGGAAGCCATTTACCAACTGTCATGCTTTAGTTATTTTTTTTAGGTTCTCCTGTGACATTAAATATTCCGTGTCCAATTTATTTACTTCCCTGTTTTTTGTTTTTTTGTGTATGCTTTTTTTTTTGTTTTTTTTCTTTCAAAGAACTTCTTTGTATTTTTCTTGCAGAGAAATTGTTATTTTTGATTGATTTTTGATTTTTTTGTCATATATTTTTTTTCTTTTTATTCTCTGTATACTCTTACAAAAAAATATGACTACTATTCTAGTAGTCACATTTTTTTTTTACTCTGAAGGGGGAGGAGTGTTACGACCCTGGGTTCTTTAGTGGAAACCAGAGGTCAAAATTGAGTTATTAAACTTTCCTATAGTATAGCTGAACGCAACCCTATGCGCAGTTGTTTGTATCTTCCCAGCCAGACGTAAGGCTATTCTTGTTTCTCAAAGAGCATTTAAAGACTGAGCTTGAGGTTGATTATTAAATAATAACATAGGCACCAACTATGTTGACTAATACTTTCTAATCATTTGTAAAGTAACAATACGTTGCATAGGGGAAGATCTTTAATGTGCTTAGCTGCACGATCAATTAGGCTCCTTCCGGCACCACGACATGCGGGAGGCCTAGCTGGTCGCTAGGAGCGTTCTTCTCTGGCTGGCGTTCGTGGGGACGAGACTTACTCTGTGGCTGCACCCCTACTCTCCTCCCTTCTCCTCTTACTTATTTCCCTTACCTTAAGTTCCTGTACCATTAAGTTAAGTACTGTATGGTGTTTTAAGTGTGCCTACTCTGGTAGTAACGATTGGTGAGACCTGGGGGTAGTATTTGCCAGTGTTTTGGGTACCCCTAAGTGTTGTGTTTTGTATTAGGGTACCACGTGGTCTCACTACCCTAGGCTGCATCCAGCTTCAGTGCTTATCCAGTAGTACTTTACCCTAGCTTGTTCTCAGTGTAAACCTTGTATCCTGTCTATGTGGACCAAGGCTTTTAACGTAAGGTAGTGTGGTAAAGTTATTATTATTATTGTTATTGGTGTGAGTGTATATGTTTTTTTTTAAGGGGTTAATAAATAAGTACATGAATTATAGGAGTATCCCTTCTTCCTGTGTGGGAGTGCATTGATCAACCCTTAGACTGACATATATGGTCTAGTAGCAAGGTATTATTACTGTGGATAGTTTATTTTTGGGGCCGGGCCTTTTAGCCCTCCCATATTTGATACTCTGTCTTCTAACTACCCTTACCCCTTAATAGTACCAGTCCCCCATAGCAAGCCCACAACACAATTATATACCCATCAACATTGGTGTTCCTCAGGGAAGCATACTTGGCCCTCTCCTCTTTCTCATCTACATTAATGACCTTCCAAATGCCTCCCAACACCTCAAACCAATTCTATTTGCTGACGACACAACCTTCATTTACTCCAGTCCTGACCCCCCTTGCTCTAAATGCCACAGTAAATACTGAGCTAGAGAAAGTCCATCTTTGGCTAACTGCCAACAAACTCACCCTTAACATTGACAAAACGTTTTATATTCTGTTTGGCAATAAATCCTCTAATCATATTTATTTATTTATTTATTTATTTATGCATATACAAGAATGTACATAAGGAATGTGAGGATACAAATATGGTAATTACAGTCTTGTAAAGCCACTAGCACGCGCAGCGTTTCGGGCAGGTCCTTAATCTAAGAAAATTTTAAGGAGGTAAATACTTGCAAAATTTATAGACAAAAAAATGATAACAGATTACATGGAATGAAAAAAAAGATGAGAGAAAATTATAGGTACAGTATATTAAAGCACGTAGGTAGCTATGATTGATTGCAATGACAGCTTAAAATGGTAGTTGACAACAAATTGGTAGGCACAATACAGCAGAAACAATATAAGATTGATTGCAATGACAGCTTGAATGGTAGTTGACAAAAATTGGTAGATTGATATAAATTGATATAAATCTCAAAAAATCAATACCCAAATTTGTAACAAATTAGATGGCAAATTCCTTGGCGTTCTCATTGACCACAAGCTGAATTTCCAGGAACACATTCTAAATATATCGAAAAAAGTTTCAAAAACTGTTGGCATTCTTTCTAAGATCAGATATTATGTACCCCGCCCTGCCCTGGTGACTCTCTATTACTCCCTCATCTATCCATATCTCAACTATGGCATTTGTGCTTGGGGTTCTACTACCCAAAATCATTTACGTCCTCTAATTACTCAACACAAATCTGCTATTAGGACAATATCCAACTCTGGCCCCAGACATCACTCGGTACCCCTACTCAAATCTCTGAATATGTTAGATATTAAGTCATTGCACATTCTCTCATGTGTATTATACATATATAAAATGCTGAACTGTAATGCCAATCCTGACCTCAAAAGATTCATTGAAGGTTGTAACAGAACCCATGAGCACCACACCAGAAATAAATACAGTTTTGATATTCCTAGAGTACAACTTAATCATACTAGAAATGCTCTTCAAATCAAGGAACCCAGAATGTGGAATGATCTTCCCAACCATGTTAAAGACAGTACCTCTCTCAACCAGTTTAAGATAAAAACGAAGCACTACCTAATAAATTCCCTGTAACCTACCTTACCCCTCTGTTGTCAACCCATGTATGTTTTTTGTTTTTTTTTCAAAACAACGCTGTTTGAATGTAATTTTCTGTAATAATTTGTAATTGTATTTGTGCTGCTTTTTCAACCATGTTTCCCCCTCTTTTACCTCTATTCTTATTTGTTCTCAACACATTTTATTCTTTTTACCCATTAGTTTTAAGCCTTAGTCATTAATGTTTTCCTGCCCGAAACGCTTTGCGTAATACGTAATACTTTGCGTAATAATTAACAGTTTCCGTGGTGTAGTGGTAAGACACTCGCCTGGCGTTCCGCGAGCGCTATGTCATGGGTTCGTATCCTGGCCGGGGAGGATTTACTGGGCGCAATTCCTTAACTGTAGCCTCTGTTTAACGCAACAGTAAAATGTGTACTTGGATGAAAAAACGATTCTTCGCGGCAGGGGATCGTATTCCAGGGACCATAGGATTAAGGACTTGCCCGAAACGCTGCGCGTACTAGTGGTTGTACAAGAATGTAACAACTCTTGTATATATCTAAAAAAAAAAAAAAAAAAAAAAAAAAAAATAGTGGCTTTAGGCATTGTATGTACTAGCTCTATCTATTAACCCAACAAACTTTGTAAAATCTCTTTATGTATGTACCTTACCTAAATAAAAATTATTATTATTATTATTATTATGTGTTTTGAACCTTAATGGAATCTGACCCATGTATCAATCAGGTCAACCCTTGTGCGTTTCCAAAATAGTAATAATAATAATAATAATAATAATAATAATAATAATAATAATAATAATAAGAATAAGAATAAATAATGTTTATTCAGGTAAGGTACATACATACAAGAGATTTTACAAATTTGATAAATTTATAGATAGAGCTAGTACATACAATGCCTAAAAACACTATTATGCAAAGCGTTTCGGGCAGGAAAAACATTAAAGACTAAAACTTAATACTAAGTGAGTTTAAAGTATAAAATTTACTGAGAACAAATAAAAATAAAATAAAAGGGGGAAACATGGCTGAAAAAGCAGCACGAATACAATTAGGTAGACAAACCGCGTTGTTTAAAAAACAGACATGGTTGACAATAGAGGGGTAAGGTAGGTTAAAGGGAATTTATTAGGTAGTGCTTCGCTTTTATCTTAAACTGGTTGAGAGAGGTACAGTCTTTAACATGATTGGGAAGGTCATTCCACATTCTGGGTCCCTTGATTTGTAAAGCATTTCTAGTTTGATTAAGTCGTACTCTTGGAATATCAAAACTGTATTTAAACAATTAACTGGGATTCTGAATTCAATAATACCCATGATATAAATTCATTAGCTAACCTCTTCCTCTCCAAAACTCTAAGCCTCTACAACCTTCATTGTCCCCTTCTTACCAAGCAAGTAACTGACAAAAGATTAAACAATCCATGGCTCACAAGTGGCATTCTCAACTCAATCAACAAGAAACATGAATATGAAAAGAAACTTAGGATTGGCCTAGTTTCAAAGGAAGTAGCTTAAAGGTACTCATCAATGCTTACCAGTATCATAAGAAAGACAAAACTTGCATATTATGTTGTGACGGTAAAGCGTTGGTGTTCGGCTGTTTCAAAAGCTGGGGGCAGGGCCTCGTCACATAACAAAAAAAAAGAGAAGTTTGTCCTTTCGTCTGTGGTAAGGTAATGGGAAGACACACAAAACACAAGTATATAAACAATGAAATTTTAATTACTCTAGAAAACAAGACATGAATAAAGACAATCTCATAAAATTCAACACTGGTCAACAAACAAAATAACATGAATAATAACTGGCAAGGAAAAGTTACTCTAAGACCAGAATGCAAAAATATTAATAGCAAGATAAATTAAATAATGGGTGCTGGAATGCTGGCTTCAAGCTGCCACCTCCCTTAGTACACGAAAGCCAAGGCTTAGTCTACTAGCGAGAGATGTCAACTCCAAGGAGCACAAAGATATTCTGACGAGTACGGCGTGCTGCTGCCCAGACAACGACTCTGGTGGTGGCGTGAGTGCAGGTGCGGCGAGACACCAGCCAATCAGCAACAGGCAGGCAGAGGATGAGCAGTTTGCTGGTTACGGCGGCTGTAGCAGGTGTCGGGGTATGCATGGTACGATTTGCTTCCTGGGCAAAACGTTTGGCGATACTGGTGGACGTATCTTCTATATAGTATCTTGTACTTTAACGACGTAATGATGTAGGGAAGAGCAGGCTCAATCTCTCTTGAAAGAGATTATCGTCACAATGTGAATAGATTAACAATCCAATCAACAAAACAATAGATCAATAAAACGCTTAACAATCCCTGGCTTACAAAGGGAATACTTAATTAAATCCATTATAAAAAACATGACCTTGAGAAGAAGATAGGTTAGGAATTGTCTGCAAAGAATTCTCAAAGAATTACTCATTATTGCTATCTAAGATAATTAGACGAGCCAAAACTAAATACTATGAAGATAAATTTACCCAAATAAAGAGCAACATTAAAAAAACTTGGAGCACACTTTCACAAATATTGGGATCAAAGAAGACTTTAAATAACAAACCAACACTCCTGTCCAATAACGATGGTCAGCTTTCAGCCTCAGATTCTGCTATTGAGTTCAATAGGTTCTTCTCTTCCATTGGGTCATCCCTTGCAAATGATATTCCATCTTCCAGTACTGGCGTTAAGGACTATCTCACAGGTAACTATCCACAGTCTCTGTACCTAAAGCCTATTAATTCCACTGACGTCAATGAGATAATCCTTTCCCTTAAAACCAAGTCTAGTGCCCTTGAGGAGATACCAACTTTAATTTACAAAAAAGCCTCCAGATCTTTAGCCCCTGCTATTGCATTGCTTTTCAACAAGTCACTTGAACTCCAAACCTTTCCAGATATTCTAAAAAAGCGAGAGTAACGCCTGTCTACAAATGTGGTGATCCCACAGATGTTAACAACTACAGACCTATATCAGTCCTCCAAAACTTGTCAAAAATTTTTGAAAAACTAATCTATAAGCAGCTTTACTCTTATCTAGCCAAACACAATATACTTAGCCCTTGCCAATATGGCTTCAGACCCAAAAAAAGCACTAACGATGCACTTATTAGTATGCTTAACTCGATTCATACAGCTCTTGATAAAAATGAGTTCCCTGTTGGGTTATTTGTGGACCTGCGTAAAGCTTTTGACACTGTCAACCACCAAAACCTTCTCTTAAATTACATCATTATGGAGTCAGAGGACACTCCCTGCAATACCTCAAATCTTACCTTACTGACAGGCTCCAGTATGTTTCTGTGAATAATTCAATTTCTCCCACCCTACCCATCAACATTGGTGTTCCTCAGGGCAGCATACTTGGCCCTCTCCTCTTTCTCATCTACATTAATGACCTTCCAAATGCCTCCCAACACCTCAAACCAATTCTATTTGCTGACGACACAACCTTCATTTACTCCAGTCCTGACCCCCTTGCTCTATATGCCACAGTAAATACTGAGCTAAATAAAGTCCATCTTTGGCTAACTGCCAACAAACTCACCCTTAACATTGACAAAACTTTCTATATTCTGTTTGGCAATAAATCCTCTAATCAAATAAATCTCAAAATAAACAATACCCAAATTTGTAACAAATTAGATGGCAAATTCCTTGGCATTCTCATTGACCACAAGCTGAATTTCCAGGGCCACATTCTAAATATATCAAAAAAAGTTTCAAAAACTGTTGGCATTCTTTCTAAGATCAGATATTATGTACCCCGCCCTGCCCTGGTGACTCTCTATTACTCCCTCGTCTATCCATATCTCAACTATGGTATTTGTGCTTGGGGTTCTACTACCCAAAATCATTTACGTCCTCTAATTACTCAACACAAAGCTGCTATTAGGACAATATCCAACTCTGGCCCCAGACATCATTCGGTACCCCTACTCAAATCTCTGAATATGTTAGACATTAAGTCACTGCACATTCTCTCATGTGCATTATACATATATAAAACGCTAAACTGTAATGCCAATCCTGACCTCAAAAGCTTCATAGAAGGTTGTAACAGAACCCATGAGCACCACACCAGAAATAAATACAGTTTTGATATTCCTAGAGTACGACTTAATCAAACTAGAAATGCTCTACAAATTAAGGGACCCAGATTGTGGAATGACCTTCCCAACCATGTTAAAGACTGTACCTCTCTCAACCAGTTTAAGATAAAAACGAAGCTATACCTAATAAATTCCCTGTAACCTACCTTACCCCTCTAATGTCATCCAATGTCTGTTCTTTTTAAAGAGCGTTGTTTGTCGACAGAATTGTATTTGTGCTGCTTTTTCAGCTGTTTTCATTCCATGTTTTCATTTTACTCTTTATGCTCAATTAGTATTAAGCTTTAGTCATTAATTTTTTTATGCCCGAAACGCTTTGCGTAATAGTGGCTTTAGGCATTGTATGTACTAGCCCTAACTATAAATCCATCACTCTTTGTAAAATCTCTTTTATGTACCTTACCTAAATAAACATTTTTATTTTTTTTTTTTTTAGATTCAATGAAGCAAAAGGCAACATGAAAAGCACTTGGAAAACTATCTCTAGTATCCTAGGAACTAAACAACACTCACATAACCAAATAAAACTCTACATGGATGGGGATATACCGTCAACTGATTTAGAAATGGCAAATGAATTTAATAGTTTCTTTTCATCGGTTGGTGCTAATCTTGCCAGTAAAATCCCACAGACTCAGACACATATTAACACATATCTCTCAGGCAGCTATCCAAACTCTCTTCTCCTTTCACCAATCAGCCCGGCAGATGTTGTGTCCATCATACACTCTCTAAAAACCAAGGCAGGGAACACCAGTGAAATTCCGTCCATTGTGTACAAGAGAGCCTCCCATGCCCTTGCCCCACCCATAGCACTACTGTTCAACAAATCTATAGAGTGTCACACCCTTCCCTGATATCCTCAAAAAAGCAAGAGTAACGCCAGTCCATAAAGGAGGCAATCCGGCGGACATAAACAATTATAGACCAATATGAAATCTACCCATTCTATCAAAAATATTTGAAAAAATGATCTACAAACAGCTCTATTCCTACCTCGTAAAATTCGACATACCCAGCCCCTGCCAGTTTGACTTCCGGTCCCAAAAGAGCACCAATGATGCAATCATTAGTCTCCTTGTGTGAGAGAGTGTCTCAAGATTCTCTCACAGCTGACTTGAATGGCTCATTGCAGTGCACAGTGCACTGATCTTCATGCACAAAGCCTATCTCTCTTAATCCTGGATAGTGACCTGGCATGTTAGGTATCTCCAGAATGCCCACTTAACCAGGAACACTTTTATAATATGGAGGCCGCCGTATGTCCAGGCAGGTAGTAGATACAGGGAGTTAAGCATACTTGCCACCAAGGGTCAGTGGGTACATTGAGCGTGGGACCGAGGGGAGACGCCAGCAGCGTCTGACCTCTGGGGTCAACCGGCGTGATAGAAAATAACAGTTATGACATGTTCGTGGCATGTTCATGACGTCACCTCTCCTACTGCTCATCGAACGAGCTAATATGATTGGTTCCCGCTCATTTGCTGCAATGCTATTGGTCAAATTGTAACTCTTTGTGTTGTGTGCCACGAGATGCCCGGCACCCCTTGCAAAACCATTCACGTGAGGGAGACCATATCGAGAGGACGGGTTCTGTTCTGTCTACCGGCCAATAGACTGAACACCATCTATTCCTCACCGTCAAGTTAACTCAGCGTCTTGGCGATATACCACACACTCGCCCAGAATCACGAGTGTGAGTATATGGTTCAGAAGCCTAAAGTGACAAATCTCCAGAGCGAAACAGACTGGTATCAGGTAACCCCTGGTGACAAAGATCGTTGTGAGTGACTTAGAGTGAACTAAGGCAGTGCCGCCGCCTAAGTAACCTGTGTGTGACTTTACCACAGTGTACCTGTACCAGTGTACAGTGTAGTGCATGGTGCCATATAACCTGCAGCCGCCCTCACTGTACCATGTGACGTCACCACCCTTACTCACCGCCAGAGACAGTGTGTGTGCGTGTGTCTGTCTGTTAAGCATACAGCCCTCCCTACTGCAAGTACCCTCCTTGTCTACGAGCGAAGCCAGCTGTCAGGCCACCTACGAGTGCTTGTAAAAATGTGCCTGAGTGAGTGAGTGAGTAAGGAAAGGTACCTTATCTGTAAGTACAAGATCTTGTCCTTGTTTTATTGTGTCTGTGTTGATCTGAGGGATCAACCACAGTTCTCACCTTCTCATACCTGTCACAGGTCATAGGTGAATCGACGGTGAATGCGTGTTTATCTATGTGGTATCACTGCATTTCACTAGTCTGTGAATGTGAGCTTCACATACACCACACATTTAGTTATTGTGTGATAATATTATTGTGCATGTTATTGTCTGTCCCATTGACAGTGTAGTTGTTGATTTATTGCATATCATCATTACCGAGTATCCGGTTGGAACTCTTGTGATCCCTCTCCACACCGGCAGTTAGGTTGCCGTGTTAGTGATTGGCTGTCAACTGTGTTAAGTTAGGTGTTTCTCCACGAGTGGATCCGAGTCGTTTAGCCAGACGTCAAGAGTCTCGCTAATATAACCATAGCTTTGCTGACGCCAATCTAAAGTAAATCAAGCACCCTTTGTATTAGTGGTTAAGTTAGTAAATAAAGTACTGTTAAGCTTTATGCGGTGTTTCCATTGAACCACTTCTGAATACTGCCAATCAAATACTGAAGCCTTCAGCTCTAAGTGTCTTCAACACCGAGTTGCCTATATTCACTAATCTATAAATGTGATGAGGACCCTAGGAGTCCCTTAAAGTGTTAAATCATTGAGGAGATTCCAACGATCAACGTGGAGCAGGACCAGGTGAGGCTAGTCTGAGAAGAGACCCTCAAGGACTCTAACTCGACCTTGCTCCCAGGCCCTGTACGGTTGCTCTCGTATTTTCTATTCTGCTAATTCCGACAGTTTCGTGAAGCGTCTGCCACATGTACATTGGCGACGTACGCATTGCAGTCGTGAAAGCAAAAAGAAACACCCCACAAATGCCTTATCGTGTTATTGCGTCGCATAAAAAAGGCATTGTTATTTATTAATAGTAATGCTTTCAATATTACAGGAAGAACAAAGTTAACGACCGTGAAGGTCGTTAACAGTCAGCACGGTGTGGCTCGTCCGGTGGCGGGAAAGTCTGTTAGCCAATCAGAATCATCGGGCGAGGCAATGAGTGCTGGTCGGAGATTGAACCGAATAGAAATCTACTCCCTTCCATCCCGTCGACATCCAGTCGTCACGTGTGTGTGTGTGTGTGTGTGTGACCAGCTGAACCCAACTGTTACAGTATGCTCCACCCTCACCAAGGAAAAGGACGCGAGGACCTAGCGGCATGGTAGACGTCTTTGAGGTTGTGGAAGTCACCGTTTTCTATATTTAGAGGTCGGCGTTGAGGTAACACGCAAATGCAATAAATGGAAACTCGTTCGATTTTAATCAAACTTTTTTGACAAGTTCTATATGAAAAGTGTTTCATCTGGTCCAAGTTTCAGCATTGTAACATAAATAGGAAGGGAGAAAAAAAATATTGAAGTAGTTGTGAAAATTATGCCAAAATGGTCAAATCGATTATCAATCAAAAGTGTCAACTGAAATCATAGCTACGACTCTTTGCTATCACAATAGCATATATTAAACAAATATTATAATTAGTTTAATTTGGAAAAAATATATTTTTTTTTTCCGGGCGATTTGCATCAAACTTACACACCTGACTGTACGTAAGCCTATCTGTAAGGATGCCAATTTTGGAGAAAATTGGTTGATGTCAACCTCAGCCACAGATTTTAGAACCTTAGACTTTATTCATTTGTTTTTTTTTTCAATTGACACAAACTTTTACAAAACTGATTCATTTTGTATTCAATTTACATGAAACTTACACAGTATATGTGGAGGGTATGTCTCTACATTGGGGGGGCCTTCATTTTTCTCTAAGTTCATTTATTGATTTTATAATAGCAATAAACATGCCATATTTGCAGAAAATTTTTGGGGAACTTTGAACATTTGTATTAGGAAAACTAAAGATGTTTTGGAAATTCTAAAGCCCTCAATCCTTTATTATATGCTAATGTGTCATAAAAGTGTCACAGAATAATTATATCTGAAACGTGTGTTCTGAAGTGTGGACTTGAAAATGTGTAAAAAAAACGTTGAAAAAACAAAACAAAAAAAAAATCTCCCTTTCTATTTACGCTGCAGTACTGAAACTTGTGACAATTTCAGCACTTTTCATATACAACTAGTATAATAATATTGGTTGACATTGAACAACTTTCAACTAAACCTCTGACGCCCCCTTAACATATATACATGTATTATATTGTATATAATGTACTCTATTATGTATTTCGTGATATAGCCGAATATATCCATGATGCAGTCTTTTCCAAAACTTTCTTGTCCTTTGTCAAACCTCGGCACCACGTGTGTCACACCTGACAATAGGTAGTGCTGAGGCTGACACCTGAAAAAATTAATGTACCCCATTATATTACAAAGCATAAGAAAAACACTCGGAACAAACGTATTTTAAATGTGTTGGGTTTTCGACAGTTCGATCCCAACACTGTGATGGAGTGCGAAAAGATACGTGAGTTCAGAGACAACTCTATAATAAATGTTAGAGATGTGTAAATATATCATTCAAAGTGATCAACTGCCAGAAGTCTTGGCCAAATATCCCCAGTTTGCTAACTGTAGGTATTATCTGAGAGATTGTAACCAATCCACTGCTGCTTATTGGATGGGGACGGTGTGCAGGACAAACATACCAACTGTGACACTAGCCCTCCACATATGCCAGTTGCTTAAATTAGAAACTGTACTTGTGGTCGGTCTCGAGCCCATTGTTGATGTGACGATGTGCATTGAATTTTGTAACTAGTTCATCAAGATTGTAACTAGCTTAGCTATATGAATTTTGGGGCTCGGTTCCTGAGCCTATTATGTGCCTCTGTAACACTCTCCACTACCGCCCTCAGGATGGGTATTGAGTGCATAATAAATGAACTAAACTAAAACCATTTACATGTAAAAAGTCTTGTTCCTAGATGCAAACCCTGATCTGAAACTTTCCTTTGACAGATGTAATAGAACCCATTATTACCACACCAGAAATAAATATCTTTTATATCCCCAGAGTCAAACTAACTCTGTATAAGCACTCTATTGAAATAATGGGACATAGTCTATAGAACTCACTCCCTAACGAATTAAAAGCTGTCCATCCTACCGCTTATTTAAAAGTAACACCAAAAGTACCAAATTTGATCTTTATAATTTTCTACCTAGTGCTTCACACTCGCACTGTATCGTGTGCTGCCCCAAAATGATTCTAAGCCCTATAACTTCACCGTTGTAATCACTGCCATTAACATATATCATTGTTGTTATATTGAACGCAAATTTTACTACGATGTACTTAGAAATAATCTTCAAATTATGCTACAATGTACCTAGAAATAATCCTCAAATTTTACTAAAATGTACCTACTAATTTTCTTAAAATTTTCTTACAATGTTCCTGTTAACTTTTCTCAATTTTGCTACAATTTACCTACTTAAACACTTTCGCGTTCCGGGCAGGCGCGCGGTTGACATAGGGGTCATGTGCCTCGGCGTGCGGGTATGCGCGCGGTGACACCCAAATGTGTATACTCGTTCCAGCTTTCTCACCTTAATTCTCGTACTACGTCGCTCGTTTTGGTATCATTGTGTTCGCAATTAAATTCTCTACAGGTGTGTATAAATATAACTCCAAAAGCCTAGCGTGACTCCCAACAGCAAAGCCTAAAGTCGGCAAAAACGCACAAAATCAGTAACATGTGCATTCTCGTTCCACTTTTCTCACCTTAATTCTCGTGCTACGTCGCTCGTTTTGGTATCATTGTGTTCGCAATTAAATTCGCTACAGATATGTATGAATATAATGTACAAAAGCCTGGCGTGTCTCCCCGCAGAAAAGCGTAAAGTTACTCGTGAACGAGCACCAATTTGTACACTGCAACCTAATGTGTATACTCGTTCAATTTGATAACATCAAATTTCGTGTTACGTCTTTCATTTTGGTATCAAATTGTTCGCAATAAAAAGGCGCGCATTTTAAAACTAGTCCCAAGATAATAGAACAATAAATAGAATTTTAACAAATATTTTAATATTTTGACCAAAAGCCTATTTGTAATCTTTCAAGTGTTCGGATATCAAGTTTCATGTTATATCTTTCATTTTGGTATCAAATTGTGTGCAATCTAAAGGCGCTTATTTTAAAACCACTACCAGATTGATCTGATAAAATTTAAATTTTTAACAAATATTTTAATGAGTGATTCAGTGCTGCGTCGTTGGAACCTATTCAGTAGAAGATTGAGTAACAAGATAGTCAGTCAGTGGAACCCGAAAATGTTTTAAAATTATCGAATTAAGGACCTGCCCGAAATGCTGTGTGTGCTAGTGGCTTTACAAGAATGTAAAAACATCAATGTTATGTACTCTCATAAACCCATTGCACCTTCTTGTATATATATAAATAAATAAACTCCTGTGTATATAAATAAACAAAATTAAAAAGTCAGTTTCGGGAAAGATCAGTAACCAAAGAAAATGTACGGAGCAAGATGGCGGGCAAGCGAGCGAGTGACGTCATCACAACAACAGCAAGCTGCTACACGAGATGTTGACGACGACCCGTGAGATAATACTGCCGCTCCTCAACTGATAACAATGTCGCCACTTAATCACCACCAACAACAAGATAACAACTCTGATAAGAACTGCAGCTACCATCATGAAGAAGATAACACTGACGCTCCTCACTGTCTTAGAGACGGTCACCTGTGTCCACAATACCCGCCAAATTGTCCCTCCCACAGTACTCTCAGGACACTTATGGCAGTGTAAGTGTGTGGTGAGGCCACACCACTGAAGACATTGAGGATATACCACGAGGGAGAGACAAAACTGTTGAAGGAAGGAGTCACTGGCTCCACCTGACCACCTTGTTCCTCGCACTCTCATCATCCTCCGTAAGTACTGGAGTACTTTCTGCTCCACCATTGTCTTACACCTCAACATGCAATTGTTGGTGTGTGGAAATAGACCTATACAATTGTTGAGGGGGTGGACATGGGCCTAAGGAATTGTTGGGGTGAATTATATATTCAGGTTTGGATATAGGCCTATTGAATTGTTCGGTTGGGGACTGGCCTAGAGAATTGTTGGGGTGTGGACTTGGGCCTATGAAATTGTTAGGGTGAATTATATGCCTATGGCATTGTTGGGGTGTGAACATTAGCCTATATAATCTATATAAATAAAAATGGAAATGTTCGTTTGTTAAAAATCGCTAATCTCCGAAAGTTCTTCACTGATTGCTTTGAAATTTTCACACAATGTTCAGTTTGCATACGAGCAGGGTATTTATATACATACTATATTGATATCACGTCTTTGACGGATTTTTTTTTAAACTGCTTTTCATGTGAGAAATCTTCTAAACCTCTTTACCGATTGCTTTGAAATTTCGATACAACGTGGCATTTGAATAGGCAGGTGTTTTTATATACCTACTATATACATGCCTCACCTGTGACAGGAAAAAAGATGCTTATTTTGAAAAACAGTGCCATCTGTTGGATGTAGGAGCAATACACGCTGTAATCTCCCAAAGTTCTTCACCAATTGCTTTGAAATTCTGATTCAACGTTCCATTCGAATATGCGCATGTTTTTATTTACCTATTATATCGATACCACACCTGTGATAGGTAAAATCATTCTTTTTTTTTTGTAAGAAACAGCACCATCTGTTGCACGTAAGAGCAGCACATGCTATACTAAACATGTTACAATTCCATTTCAATGTTTCCAATTGCAGTGACAAATTGAATTTTCATGGATTTCGATTTTAATTTTGATTTAATTATTTTGTGTGACATTGCATTGGAATTGAGCTGTGCTGTTTCCCATACCATTCATTTCGTGAGTGTAAGTATAGATGCCACACCTGTGACAGGTAAAAACATTTTTTTTTAAACAGCGCCATCTATTGAACGTAAGAGCAATCGAAGCTATACTAAATATGTTTCAAATTCAATGTTTCCGATTTCATTGATAAATTGAATTTGCATAGATTTCGATTTATTTTCATTTTGACTTAATTATTCTGTGACATTGCTTTGAAATTAAGCTGTGTTGTTTACCATACCGTTAATTTCATGAGAATAGTTTACTTTTTTTTTTAATTTTTCATTGTTTTTCTTTTCATTTGTTAACTGTTTTTCTTATATATCAGTGAAGGGAACATCAGACCATTTGATGTTCCAAATTTTCTGATGGGAACATCAGATCATTTGAGAATGCATCGGACGAGGGAAGAGGGAATGGTAGGGAGGACAAGGGTACAGTGGAATGGGGAATTGATAGGAGGAGGACGGGGACGCGGTAGTGGGGAATGGTGGGGAGGACAAAGGGACCGGGGAGGGAGGAATGGTGGGGAGGACGAGGGGACAGGAGGGAGGGGAGGGAATGGTGGGGAGGCCCGGGAAACAGGGAAAGGTTACTGTGACTCAGCAACGCACATCTGTTGCTGAGCCACAGCAACACGTGGCCGGGTACAGTTAGTGTGTGTATATATATATATATATATATATATATATATATATATATATATATATATATATATATATATATATATATATACATATATATATATATTTATATATATTTATATATATATATATATATATATATATATATATATATATATATATATATATATTTATATATTTATATATATATATATATATATATATATATATATATATATATATATATATATATATATATATATATATATATATTTATTATTATTTTATTATTAAATATGACCGAAAAAGTAAGATTAATAATTCTAACACGAATTTTCTCGATCTTTCTTATGTTTTTATTTATTTATTTATTTTTTATTTTATTTATTTATGCATATACAAGAATGTACATAAGGAATGTGAGGATACAAATATGGTAATTACAGTCTTGTAAAGCCACTAGCACGCGCAGCGTTTCGGGCAGGTCCTTAATCTAAGAAAATTTTAAGGAGGTAAATACTTGCAAAATTTATAGACAAAAAAATGATAACAGATTACATGGAATGAAAAAAAAAAAAAAAGATGAGAGAAAATTATAGGTACAGTATATTAAAGCACATAGGTAGCTATGATTGATTGCAATGACAGCTTAAAATGGTAGTTGACAACAAATTCGTAGGCACAATATAGCAGAAACAATATAAGATTGATTGCAATGACAGCTTGAATGGTAGTTGACAAAAATTGGTAGTCACAATACAGCATATGGCTAGCACATAAAAGAAGACAGCAATGAACACAATGATAAGGTTGTTTGATATTACATAAAAATTAGGAGATTGGGTACCACTAGGTACAGAGCAAATTTAAAGCTCAGTGTAGGAAACTAAATAGATGAAGTTAGGTACTTTTTGGTTTTGCTTTTAAATAAGGCAAAAGTTTTACAGTTTTTCAATTCACTAGGGAGTGAGTTCCATAGACTAGGTCCCTTAATTTGCATAGAGTGTTTACACAGATTAAGTTTGACCCTGGGGATATCAAAGAGATATTTATTTCTGGTGTGGTGATAATGGGTCCTATTACATCTGTCCAGGGAGAGTTTCAGAGCATGGTTTGCATTTAAGAACAGGGTTTTGTAAATGTAGTTGACACAAGAGAATGTGTGGAGGGAGTTAATATTTAGCAAGTTTAGAGATTTAAACAAGGGAGCTGAGTGTTGTCTGAAAGCAGAGTTAGTTATTATTCTGATAGCAGATTTTTGCTGTGTGATGATGGGCTTAAGGTGGTTTGCAGTGGTAGACCCCCATGCACAGATACTATAATTAAGATGGGGGTAGATTAGTGCATAATATAGTGAGAGGAGAGCAGAGTTAGGAACAAATATCTGATTTTGGAGAGTATACCAACTGTCTTAGAGACTTTCTTAGTTATGTGTTGAATGTGGGTGCTGAAGTTGAGTCTCTTGTCTAGGAATAGGCCAAGAAACTTGCCATCATTTTTATTACTGATGTTAATGTTGTCTATCTGTAGCTGAATTGCATTTGATGATTTGCTTCCAAATAAGATGTAGTAAGTCTTTTCGATGTTTAATGTTAGTTTGTTCGTTGACATCCATAAGTGGACTTTTTTTAATTCATTATTCACAACATTGTTTAGTGTATGTGGGTTGAGGTTTGAGTAGATAAGGGTAGTATCGTCAGCAAACAATATAGGTTTGAGAATATTAGAGACATTAGGCAGATCGTTTATATATATAAGAAATAGAAGAGGTCCTAAGACGCTGCCCTGTGGCACTCCAACGGTAATTGGTAGAGTGGAAGAAGTTGTATCATTGATGGTTACATATTAGTGTCTGTCACTAAGATAGGATCGGATGTAGTCAAGGGCAAGGCCTCGGATTCCATAATGCTGGAGTTTAAGTAAGAGGTAGTTGTGATTAACAGTATCAAAGGCTTTTCTTAGGTCAATGAAGAGTCCAATCGGAAACTCATTTTTGTCAAGGGCTGAGTAGATAATGTCAAGGAGACTAATGATTGCATCATTGGTACTCTTTTGGGACCGGAAGCCAAACTGGCAGGGGCTGAGTATGTCGAATTTTACGAGGTAGGAATAGAGCTGTTTGTAAATAATTTTTTCAAATATTTTTGATAGAATGGGTAGATTTGATATTGGTCTATAATTGTTTATGTCCGCCGGATTGCCTCCTTTATGGACTGGCGTTACTCTTGCTTTTTTGAGGATATCAGGGAAGGTGTGACACTCTATAGATTTGTTGAACAGTAGTGCTATGGGTGGGGCAAGGGCATGGGAGGCTCTCTTGTACACAATGGACGGAATTTCACTGGTGTTCCCTGCCTTGGTTTTTAGAGAGTGTATGATGGACACAACATCTGCCGGGCTGATTGGTGAAAGGAGAAGAGAGTTTGGATAGCTGCCTGAGAGATATGTGTTAATATGTGTCTGAGTCTGTGGGATTTTACTGGCAAGATTAGCACCAACCGATGAAAAGAAACTATTAAATTCATTTGCCATTTCTAAATCAGTTGACGGTATATCCCCGTCCTTGTAGAGTTTTATTTGGTTATGTGAGTGTTGTTTAGTTCCTAGGATACTAGAGATAGTTTTCCAAGTGTTTTTCATGTTGCCTTTTGCTTCATTGAATCTATTCACATAATATGCAAGTTTTGCCTTTCTTATGATACTGGTAAGCATTGATGAGTACCTTTTAGCTACTTCCTTTGAAACTAGGCCAATCCTAACTTTCTTTTCATATTCATGTTTCTTGTTGATTGAGTTGAGAATGCCACTTGTGAGCCATGGATTGTTTAATCTTTTGTCAGTTACTTGCTTTGTAAGAAGGGGACAATGAAGGTTGTAGAGGCTTAGAGTTTTGGAGAGGAAGAGGTTAGCTAATGAATTTATATCATGGGTATTATTGAATTCAGAATCCCAGTTAATATTGTGAAGTGCCTCTGTAAGATTGTCTAAAGCTGATTCACTGTGTAGCCTAAATGAAATTTTCTTGCTTTTTGGTGGTGTTATGTCCATGTTCGCTATGAGAAAGGTAGGATAGTGGTCAGTTGTTCTGTCGTAGATTATACCAGATACAAGGGGAGCTGTTATGTTTGTCCATATGTGGTCCAAGGTAGTGGCTGATGTTTCTTTTCACTGTTGATGGTAATTCAAAGATCAATTCTCCAAAATTCATTTTTATTTCTAGTCTGACGCGACACTTGAGCGCATTTCGTAAAACTTATTACATTTTCAAAGACTTTAGTTTACAAACCCACAAATGAAACTGAATAGAGCTTTACACATCTTCGAGGTTTATATCTACATTTGGGTGAGGTGGATGAGGTGAAAAACGAACTATCAACAATGGGTATTCAATGGGTATTAAATTCCAACACAAGACAGAACACGAAACAATGGGTATTGAATGGGTATTAAATTCAAACACAAGACAGAACACGAAACAATGGGTATTGAATGGAAGTAATTGTAGAAAGCCTATTGGTCCATATTTCTTGATGCTTCTATATTGGAGCGGAGTCTTGAAGTGGGTAGAATATAGTTGTGCATTAATTGGCTGTTGATTGCTGGTGTTGACTTCTTGATGTGTAGTGCCTCGCAGACGTCAAGCCGCCTGCTATCGCTGTATCTATCGATGATTTCTGTGTTGTTTGCTAAGATTCTCTGGTGATGGTGTGTTTGTGGGAAGAGATTATATGTTCCTTAATGGAGCCCTGTTGCTTATGCATCGTTAAACGCCTGGAAAGAGATGTTGTTGTCTTGCCTATATACTGTTTTTTTTAGGCTTACAGTCCCCATGAGGGCATTTGAAGGCATAGACGACGTTGGTCTCTTTTAAAACGTTCTGCTTTGTGTCTGGAGAGTTTCTCATGAATAGGCTGGCCGTTTTTCTGGTTTTATAGTAAATCGTCAGTTGTATCTTCTGTTTTTTATCTGTAGGGATAACGTTTCTACTGACAATATCTTTCAGGACCCTTTCCTCCGTTTTATGAGCTGTGGAAAAGAAGTTCCTGTAAAATAGTCTAATAGGGGGTATAGGTGTTGTGTTAGTTGTCTCTTCAGAGGTTGCATGGCGTTTCACTTTCCTTCTTATGATGTCTTCCACGAAACCATTAGAGAAGCCGTTGTTGACTAGGACCTGCCTTACCCTATAGAGTTCTTCGTCGACTTGCTTCCATTCTGAGCTGTGGCTGAGGGCACGGTCGACATAAGCGTTAACAACACTTCTCTTGTACCTGTCCGGGCAGTCACTGTTGGCATTCAGGCACATTCCTATGTTTGTTTCCTTAGTGTAGACTGCAGTGTGGAAAACTCCGCTCCTTTCCATGACTGTTACATCTAGAAAGGGCAGCTTCCCATCCTTCTCCATCTCGTAAGTGAAACGCAACACAGAATTCTGCTCAAATGCCTCCTTCAGCTCCTGCAGATGTCTGACATCAGGTACCTGTGTAAAAATGTCGTCAACATACCTGCAGTATATGGCCGGTTTCAAGTTCATGTCGACTAAGACTTTTTGCTCGATGGTACCCATGTAGAAGTTTGCAAACAGGACACCTAGGGGAGAACCCATGGCGACCCCATCTACTTGCTTATACATGTGTCCATCCGGGCTCAAGAAGGGTGCCTCTTTAGTACAAGCTTGGAGTAGTTTCCTTAGACTGTTTTCTGGTATGTCAAGAGGACAGAGTGTACCGTGATCCGGTCTGTACTCCTCTTGACATACCAGAAAACAGTCTAAGGAAACTACTCCAAGCTTGTAGTAAAGAGGCACCTTTCTTGAGCCCGGATGGACACATGTATAAGCAAGTAGATGGGGTCGCCATGGGTTCTCCCCTAGGTGTCCTGTTTGCAAACTTCTACATGGGTACCATCGAGCAAAAAGTCTTAGTCGACATGAACTTGAAACCGGCCATATACTGCAGGTATGTTGACGACATTTTTACACAGGTACCTGATGTCAGACATCTGCAGGAGCTGAAGGAGGCATTTGAGCAGAATTCTGTGTTGTGTTTCACTTACGAGATGGAGAAGGATGGGAAGCAGCCCTTTCTAGATGTAACAGTCATGGAAAGGAGCGGAGTTTTCCACACTGCAGTCTACACTAAGGAAACAAACATAGGAATGTGCCTGAATGCCAACAGTGACTGCCCGGACAGGTACAAGAGGAGTGTTGTTAACGCTTATGTCGACCGTGCCCTCAGCCACAGCTCAGAATGGAAGCAAGTCGACGAAGAACTCTATAGGGTAAGGCAGGTCCTAGTCAACAACGGCTTCTCCAATGGTTTCGTGGAAGACATCATAAGAAGGAAAGTGAAACTCCATGCAACCTCTGAAGAGACAACTAACACAACACCTATACCCCCTATTAGACTATTTTACAGGAACTTCTTTTCCACAGCTCATAAAACGGAGGAAAGGGTCCTGAAAGATATTGTCAGTAGAAACGTTATCCCTACAGATAAAAAACAGAAGATACAACTGACGATTTACTATAAAACCAGAAAAACGGCCAGCCTACTCATGAGAAACTCTCCAGACACAAAGCAGAACGCTTTAAAAGAGACCAACGTCGTCTATGCCTTCAAATGCCCTCTTGGGGACTGTAAGCCTAAAAAAAAACAGTATATAGGCAAGACAACAACATCTCTTTCCAGGCGTTTAACGATGCATAAGCAACAGGGCTCCATTAAGGAACATATAATCTCTTCCCACAAACAAACCATCACCAGAGAAATCTTAGCAAACAACACAGAAATCATCGATAGATACAGCGATAGCAGGCGGCTTGACGTCTGCGAGGCACTACACATCAAGAAGTCAACACCAGCAATCAACAGCCAATTAATGCACAACTATATTCTACCCACTTCAAGACTCCGCTCCAATATAGAAGCATCAAGAAATATGGACCAATAGGCTTTCTACAATTACTTTCATTCAATACCCATTGTTTCGTGTTCTGTCTTGTGTTTGAATTTAATACCCATTCAATACCCATTGTTTCGTGTTCTGTCTTGTGTTGGAATTTAATACCCATTGTTGAAAGTTCGTTTTTCACCTCATCCACCTCACCCAAATGTAGATATAAACCTCGAAGATGTGTAAAGCTCTATTCAGTTTCAGTTGTGTGTTTGTAAACTAAAGTCTTTGAAAATGTAATAAGTTTTACGAAACGCGCTCAAGTGTCGTGTCAGACTAGAAATAAAAATGAATTTTGGAGAATTGATCTTTGAATTACCATCAATAGTGAAAAGAAACATAAGAAAGATCAAGAAAATTCGTGTTAGAATTATTAATCTTACTTTTTCGGTCATTTTTAATAATATATGTCTACAGGAAAGACTGCTACCAAAATATACTAATATATATATATATATATATATATATATATATATATATATATATATATATATATATATATATATATATATATATATATATATACACAACTTTAGAACACTTTCTCACCAGGAGACTCGAACCCTAGCCAGCACAGAAGCCTTCCAGCAACTGGCATAACAGGTACGCCTTAACCCTCTGCACCACCACTCAGAGGGTTAAGGCGTACCTGTTATGCCAGTTGCTGGAAGGCTTCTGTGCTGGCTAGGGTTCGAGTCTCCTGGTGGGAAAGTGTTCTAAAGTTGTATACTTAACTCTCGTGTTTAGGAGAGTTGTGCCATATATATATAATATATATATATATATATATATATATATATATATATATTCCTATGAATACGGGTATAATAATTGTATCACCAATATGCAGACACACAATATGTTGTAGTATACAAATGGTCCACACACACACATGGTCTTATTTAAATGTATTAATTTACACACTGTTGTTGTCAGCTTGCTGGTAATAATAACATTGTGCTGAGAATTAGTAATGTGTGTAGTACCTTGTGACTCCTTTTGTTTCGTCTCCTGGCCCAGTCTGCTGCTGGCCCAGTCTGCTGCTGGCCCAGTCTGCTGCTGGCACAGTCTGCTGCTGGCACAGTCTGCTGCTGGCACAGTCTGCTGCTGGCACAGTTTGCGAGCACAGTCTGCTGGTACACTATGCTGGCACAGTCTGCTGGTACACTATGCTGGCACAGTCTGCTGGTACACTATGCTGGCACAGTCTGCTGGTACACTATGCTGGCACAGTCTGCTGGTACACTATGCTGGCACAGTCTGCTGGTACACTATGCTGGCACAGTCTGCTGGTAATGTCTGCTGGGACACTCTGCTGCTGGCCTATTCTGCTAGTACATTATGCTGGTACAATCTGCTGGTACATTAAGCTGGCACAGTCTGCTGGCACCGTCTGCTGTCACAGTCTGCTGCTACAGTCTGCTGACACAGTGTGCTGACACAGTCTGCTGGCAGAGTCTACTGGCACAGTCTGCTAGCGCAGTCTGATGCTGGCACAGTCCTGCTGCTGGCCAAGTCTGCTAACACAGTCTGTTGCTGGCCAAGTCTGCTGCTACAGTCTGCTGGCATAGTCTGCTGGCGGAATCTGCTGGCACAGTCTGCTGGTACAGTTTGCCGGTACAGTCTGCTGGCGCTGTCTGCTGGCACAGTCTGCTGGCACAGTCTGCTGGCACAGTTTGCCGGTACAGTCTGCTGGCACAGTCTACTGGTACAGTCTGCTGGTACAGTCTGCTGGCACAGTCTGCTGGTACAGTCTGCTGGCACAGTCTGCTGGTAGTCTGCTGGCACAGTCTGCTGGCACAGTCTGCTGGTACAGTATGCAGGTAAAGTCTACTAGTACAGTCTGCTGGCACAGTCTGCTGGTAGTCTGCTGGCACAGCCTGCTGCTGGCACAGTCTACTGGCATCGTCTGCAGGCACAGTTTGCTGGCACAGTGTGCTGGCACCGTCTGCTGGTACAGTCTGCTGCTGGCACAGTCTGCTGGTACAGTCTGCTGGTAGTCTGCTGGCACAGTCTGCTGGTAGTCTGCTGGTACAGTCTGCTGGCACAGTCTGCTGGCACAGTCTGCTGGCACAGTCTGCTGGTACAGTCTGCTGGTACAGTCTGCTGCTGGCACAGTCTGCTGGTACAGTCTGCTGCTGGCACAGTCTGCTGGCACAGTCTGCTGGCACAGCCTGCTGGCACAGTCTGCTGGCACAGTCTGCTGCTGGTATAGTCTGCTGGTACAGTCTGCTGGTACAGTCTGCTGGCACAGTCTGCTGGTATAGTCTGCTGGTACAGTCTGCTGGTAGTCTGCTGGCACAGTCTGCTGCTGGCACAGGTAGGGTGTGTGGTAGACTGTCTTTACCACACCCACCACAACAGCTTGGTGGTTCATAATCGTGGAAGTCAATATTCATAGTTGTATAAAAATTGTGTATGCAGTATAATAACACCAAAAATAACAGGTTGTATTTTTCCAAGTAATTAATATAGATGCATATTATTAACATGAATATATATGAGGATTCCGATGTTCTACATATTTTACCATATAAATTACTCAAAACACACACTATTGAATAACTTTAGTGCAAAAAGTGAGAAAAACTTATCAGAAATATTGAAAAAATATGTAAAAATTTAGGATCGGGAAGGTTTTGCTTCTTCCCGTATTCTTGGAATGTCCGTCGTCTTCCGGTCCCTTCTGGGGCTTGACGGTCCTTCTCCAAGCTTCTCGTTTTTCGGCCCTGTTTCTTTCTTTCGTGTTTGTCTCTTATCTCCGTGCACTGTCCTGCGCTGCACAGGGTTGCCAGATTGGGGTCCATGGAGCCCAGTTGGGCTCTTTGTAGCCCAAATGGGATGCTGTGCTATGTTTCTTCTCGGTCCTTTCCTGCTCTTTTCAACTATGGTTAGCGGCTGCACTGTGTACTCTCATATGGGATTCGGTTGTTAACAACACTATTTTGTATATTTTTGTAGTCAATTCGTGGTTTCTTTCTTTAGCTCGCGACTTCTGGCATCCCTGCTGCGCATGCGCCGTGGTTGTTTGTTTTGATACGGGCAGTGTGTACGTGAGCTGGGATTTTGTGTCCCTTTTCTCTCCGATGCTTCGGCGCTCGTTCCTCTCCATTCTCCAGTCCGTGCCCCCGTAGTTCCTGCGGGTGTTCTGGATTGCTGCTATTGGGAGGACGCTGGGTTTTCCCTGCATATGGGTGTCGGGCTCTTCCTTCGCCTCTACCCCTGTTCTTCTCCTGCATGTGCGGGTTTGCCTTTCTTCCACTGGCGGTGCTCCCGGAATTTTCTCGGCTATGTTGTGTCGTGACACGTTCGTGCCTACGTTCTGTAGGTGAGTTCATGCGGTCTGGCTTCTCTTCGGCCAGGTGCTGGTTAGTGATTTTTTGATACGAATATACGAACATCGGAACACAGGTGACTGCAGCAGGCCTAATAGGCCATACGAGGCAGCTCCTATTTATACCCATCCAGTCCCACTCTTGTGCATGTCCAGCCCATGCTTGAGTTCAGATAGGGGGGCCCTACTTCCACCACGTTTCGAGGTACAATGGTGGGGTTATATGTTATGGGGGTAAGTGTTCCTGTCTGGATGTTCTGAGGTGACATTTTGCAGCAGTTTTCATGTTGTGGATGTGTGTTGGGGATTGGGTATGGATTTTTGTTTGGCCCTTCTGTGCTTCTTCCTGGGGCCTTAATTGTTCTTCTGGTTTAATTGTTGTAAGGGGGGTCATAGCCCCGTTTTTCATGGTCTTATCTGGGTCACTCTTTCCTTGCACGTCTTGCAGTGCCTAGCTTAGACCTTCCATATACATTGGATTTTCTGTACGGTACTTACCTAGTTGTACTTCCCTAGTTGTGTTGCAGGAGTTGGGCTCTGGGTTTTGGTCCCGCCTCTCACCTGTCATTTGCTCATGTGCAGGTTCCTGGGCCTGCTTGACTCTATCATATCTGCGCTTGAAGCTGTGTGTGGTGTCATCCTTTACCACATCGCTTCCTCATGCGTTCCGCTTGTCTACTACTGACACTGCAATACTTCTTTCCCATGTCTCTTTGGCTCGTTTGGGTTATCCTTCCACCAGTGTCCCTTGGTGCGTGTGCCCCTGGGGTCCCGTAGTCGGTCTTTCTCTTCCTTATCGCTTCCTTTGGGAATCGTCGATGTGGGTGATCATATCTTCGTAGCTCATACTCTTTGGTTCGGGTACTGGTCTGTTGGCGTACCTTTGCACCTTTTTTTCCTTTTCGTGTTGTGTTGGGACGTGTCAGACACCTGTGTTGTTGGCGTGGCTTGTTGGGACATGACCAGCGGCTCTGTGTGTTGTTGGTCGTGTCCCTTTCATTCCTGTTTTGCTCCTTGCCTTCTTCGTTCCTCATCTTCCTTCAATGCTCATGTCCCTGGCCGTTGGTGCTGGGGCTTTTCTTCTGATCTTGTGTTTTTCCGTTTTCTCCTTTTATCCTACACGTGGTTGTTTTGTTTGTGCCTTTTGGCTCTCCTATTGCCTCCTATTTCGGTTCCTGGTTACCTGACTTACCCAGCCTGTTGGCGTTTTCACGTTCTCTCGGTTTCCCTTCTCTAGTTTCGCAAGTCGGAACTGTCGTCTCCGATCTCCTGGCGGGCTCGTGGGAGTTGGGGTGTCTTCTGTATGGCGGATGTTCCATCTCCTTTGTCGGCTTGGGTTTCTGGCTTAGCTGGCTCCGTGGTGGCACCCAAGATCTATCCGCAGCTCCGCATCTTCCTAGGCTCAATTGGCCCATGGCGGGGCCGGTTCGGTTCTGCCTCGAGTCTCTCACCTTCTGTTGGTGGTCGGGTGGCTTCATTGATGGTGTCCCAGCTGCGTGCTTCTTCTTGGCGGTAGTGTGGGGTTTTTGGCGGCCCTTCCTTTTCCTTCTGTCCCTTCTTCGGTAGCTGCATTTGTTGGCGTGGCCTTGTCCTTTTCTTGTGGAAGTTTGGGGCCGTCATCTTGCCCCATACTGTCGCCTCGTATCGTGAGGCGCTGGCAGAGCCACTTCGGCTTGCTTTCGATTTTGATGTTATCTCTGTGCCGTTTCGCAAGCTGTCTCATGCATTGTTTCACCTCCGGCCTGCTCCTGCTCTTGCGCAGCCTGAGCCGTCCTGGTCATTGGACAGAGTGCTATTTTCTTTCTTCTCCTCAGTTTGTTGTGGCCCCTTCAGTTCAGGATTGTTCTATAAGGCTCCTTATCTGTTGGCAGTGACCTCTGGCTGTCGGGTTAGGTAGCTTCATGCTCTCCTCCGGCGCAGGGGTTTCTGCTCTTTCAGTCTTCATGATGGTTTTGTTCGTCTGCAGCTGTCTCCTTCTTTTCTGGTGAAGATTGAAACTGCTGCTTTCTGGAGGGGTCCCTGGGTTGTTGATGCTTCATTGGTTGGGCCGGGGGTGCATCATGTTTTGTGTTCGGTGGTGGCTCTTTGCCGTTACTTGCGCGCCTCGGCCTCAGTGTCTGGGGACACGCTTTGGGTTGATCCGGTTTCCCTTTCTTCCCTGTTCGCGGGTGTGGGTCTCCCAGGTCGTCCGCAGAGTTCTTACGACTAGCTAGCCTGCGGTCTATCCCCATGCCCATGACGTTTGTACGTTCACTGTGCTTGCTGCCGTCTTGGGCACCATGTCCTGGGCTGGCATTTGGGCACGGGGCTTTTGGCGGCCGTACAGGGTCCTGGCTGCTCGTTACCTCGTGCACGTCCCTAGGCCTAGTCAGGCCTGTGTCATTTAGGTCGGCGGTTGCAGCAAGTTGTCTCGACTTCGAGTTGTGTAGTGAGCAACGACCGCCTCCCGGGTAAGTCCTTACGTTCTTCCTCTGTGGGTAGTTAGCTCCGGGGAGCCGAAGGGGGTCCCCCCAGAAAACCAGCGTTGAATGTAATAAAACGCCATTTTCTGGGTGAGACCCGGAGGCTGCTGCCCGGCATCCCTCCCTTCCCCGGGTCGGCGTTTTTTTCGTGTGTTTTGACATCCAGCCCCAGAACTGACGGGTCGATAGCCGGCGTGAGGGGTCTGGGGCTCCCCCCTTCCCCCTCCCGGGGACGGGGGAGCTGTGTAACAGCGGCGCGGCGACGTGTGACGTCATGATCGTTTGTTCGTTTCTTTGTGGGGAGTTCTATCCACTTGTTCGGCTTTTGGTAGCAATAATTTCACCAGAATAGGGGTTTGTTTTGGGATGCTTACCTTTCTAGGTGCCTGACCCGGTCGATGGCAGACATAGAATGCTTCCAACCACACGGGGGTTTCTATAGGCCATTGCTCCCCTTGCCTCTCTGAGGGGGCCAGGTTCTGGCTCGTGGTCCTCAGTAGACCCACAGAACTCCATACACATGACTGATGCCAAAGTCTGACATTAGCATATCAGCCTAGTAAGCTCCGGGGAGCCTCCGGGTATCACCCAGAAAATGGCGTTTCATTACATTCAACGCTGTTTTTATTGGGGGGGGGGGTGTAACGGATTAATTAAACTTACATTATTTCTTATGGCAAAATTTGTTTTGTTGCCGAATTTTTGGTTGACGTCGAGTCTCTGGGAATGGATTACGATCGTAAATGAAGGTACCACTGTATTTGAATTATTCATGTAGTAAACATTATATTCCACAATATGCCATGTTTAATACTATAGAACATTTTATTTAGCGTACAAAGGGACTTATGGCAAGCAGCTGTTTTTTGTGTATGTTAATTATGTTATGTATGTTATTATGTTACTGTGTATGTAAATTGTCAGATAGTTTGTTCCTCGCCCGGCCCTAGTTACTCTGTATTATTATAATTATTATTATAATTAATTATTATAATCACTGTGCTTGCTGCCGTCTTGGGCACCATGTCCTGGGCTGGCATTTGGGCACGGGGCTTTTGGCGGCCGTACAGGGTCCTGGCTATATTATCCTCCCCTATATTATTATAATAATAATTATAATACGACTTATTGTAATTAATAATTATTACTCTTCCTTCTGCTGGGTCATGAAGGAAGGTAGCCTCGGGTGAAAGGTGGCTGTGATGAACCCATAGGTGCAGGGTTGGACACCCTCCACCTGGGGCTCAGGGAGCCCAAGCTCTGCTTCAGGAGGCTGGGGTCGTTCTTGCCCCTTGCTGGGCTGGTTCTTCTCCGGTCCCGACCACGGCGGTCTCCGGGTCTGGAGTCCCTGTGTTCTCTTTTACCAACCTCGAGGTTAACTCCGGAGTTGGAGCCTCTCGTTCTGACAGTTCATGCGACGGCGCTGGAACCAATCGTATTGGCGTTTGCCTTTCCATTGGAGACTTTCGGCGCCTGCTGCTTGGATAACAGTTTCTCCAGCATATCAACCTACCCAGGCTTTGTGCCCTGGAGAGGCCACTCCAGACCGACAAGCAGAGCACAACTCCATAGTCTCCTGAGACTGATGGATGCTACTATTATGTAAATTATGTTGTGTAAATGATGTAAATTATGAATGAATGAATGACATAAAATGTTTCAAACATTTTCATTAATCAAAGAGTTGCTACATTATGTTTTCTAGTTTATTCTTTATATGCTTTTGTCTTTCATATTTGTTTTATTATACATTTAAATAGATGTTTATACGCTCATAAATACACATTTACACCAGTAAATTACATTTTTAAATGTTAAATTTGTCGATGTTTAACATTTAAAAGATTTGGTACATCCAACTTTCTGATATGAAGGAAATGTTTGAAATTATATGGAGAGAGAGAGAATGTATGAGAGTCACTCCAGGAAAATTCAAGCTAACGTATGATAGCGTATTATTTGTAGGTAAAATGCATTTGAATTTCCAAGTGGTCAGTGAATCACATTACAAGAGTCTTCTCTATACTTTATTTGTTAGGTTTATTCTATTTAAATTTGTGATTTCAATATGTAAATTGTGGTGTTTTTCCGTCTACTGTAGAGTTAGCCACATTTTCTCATTACAGAATCCTATATATTTTCTCATAAGATGTTTAATTATGAATACCTGAATGTCTTATAATAAATAACTGACACTGGATACCTAACTTGTGATCGCGCTTCCCTCCGTTAATTACACCTCTGCCTCTTGCACACTATTACGTGGGTTCTCAATGGTTAAAATAATCTGGCATTATTATGAGTGTTTTCATATGGAAAGATCAGAAACCTTTCATTCAGTGAGTGTGACCTGAGCAGGCTTGGCTGCTTTAGGTAAAGTATTTCCAGACAAGAGGTTTAATAATATAAGTGTATGTATGCCTTGTTTTGGTCTTGAAATGAAGTATTAGAATAGTTGTAAGCAAGGTTAGTTATTAGTGCTATATATGTAAAAATGACCTGAATATGCTTGATAGAGGTCATATATCCTGGATAATATATTATATATACTGTATGAACTCGATTATCCAGACTATATGGGAAGGACCCCTATCCAGTTAAGCCCGACATCCGTATTAGCTGAGTTTTACCGGGGAAGAAAAAAATAACATTCACAATCTTTATGTATCACAGCCAACGTGATTTGAATTTCCACACACACTATAATTAGTGTGTGATGCTGGGTGGGTGGTGAGCTGGGTGGGTAGCTGCCTGGCAGGAAGGTGGGCAGGGCAAGTGGGCGGGCAGATGGGTGGGTGAGCTGGGTGGGTAGCTGCCTGGCAGGAAGGTGGGCAGGGCAAGTGGGCGGGCAGATGGGTGGGTGAGCGGGTGGGCTGGATGGCTGGCAGGAAGATGGGCTGGATGGTTGCATGGCAGGCAGATGGGTTTGATGGTGCACAGGTGGGTGGATGAGTAGGTTTCAGGTGTGTGGACACCCACTCCAGCCTCCCTGCTTGCTCACCCACCCATAGCCTGACTCCCTCCTTCCCTCCCTGCCAGACAGGGTCCCTCCTTGCCCTCCTTACTCCTGCCCACCCCTCCTTACTCCTGCCCACCCTCCTTACTCCTGCCCACCATCCTTACTCCTGCCCACCCTCCTTACTCCTGCCCACCCTCCTTACTCCTGCCCACCCTCCTTACTCCTGGTCACCCTCCTTACTTTTGCTCAAAGCACAATACCTAAAAAAATTATTTAATTTTTCTAAACATTTACTGTGTTTTGGTGGGAAAAATTTAGTCATAGAAACCTTAAATTTGTTTTATTTTGCCTAATAGGTAATACTGCTTCCAGTCTCTGCTCAACTACCCAGGACGATAGCAAACACAACTTTTGCCCATTAATGATGGTAAGGACAATTTTATTCTTACTGTACTACCAGTGTGTGTGTTTATCATGTTGATGTCGATATCTAGTGATTGTGAGTGTATTAATCAAGATATTTTCATTAACTAGTGTATTAATGTTGGTGTTGTCATTTACCAGT
This sequence comes from Procambarus clarkii, assembly GCF_040958095.1. Lineage (NCBI taxonomy): Eukaryota > Metazoa > Arthropoda > Malacostraca > Decapoda > Cambaridae > Procambarus > Procambarus clarkii. The sequence continues at coordinate 177,127 of NW_027189408.1, read as the reverse complement.
GATGGAGAGTGTATTAATTATATTGTCATTACCCTGTGATGTTGAGTGTATTAATCATATTGTCATTACCCAGTGATGTTAAGTGTATTAATCATATTGTCATTACCCAGTGATGGTGAGTGTATTAACCCTCTGAAATGCAAATAGTGCATAATTTTGCTCAATAAGGGGTGTGCATAAGACCTTAACCACTGCACTGCGCCAAACGACAAATGCCATTCGCCAATTACTGCGCCAACTGACAAAAGTATTTTTTATTTCTTCGTATACAGTCGAAGCACGCTCGCGGTAGGTTGGGTACAAAATGGACTCTTAGGACCTCCAGTGAGAAGCAGCCATCTTGGAAAAAATTCCCAGAATGTCATAGGGCTGCTGGCTGGGTTAGTACTGAGTGAGCAACAATGGGTGGCACACGCGCCTCTGGCTCCCAAACACCTGTCCAACGCGGTGTTGACTTGGGTACAAGATGGATTCCTGAGGTGTTTGCCAGATTGAAAAAAATTCCCAGCATTCCCCACAGTCATGGGTAGGCTCATATTCAAGGTAGCAACCGTGTCATATTCATCCATATCAAGCTCCCAGCCCTAGTCAGCCATGTTTTTAAGAAAACATCATCTGATATTAGAATACAAGGCATATTGCTTGAAGATGAGCATGCCAATGATTTTGATAACCCAAATCTGGAAAAAGACCTAACACAGGTATCTGCTACTAGTGATATGGATAGTAAAGTGAACGATGTGGAGAGTGTGTACAGTACACAGCTCTCACAGCCCTGCCATGCCGGACTAGGTCATCACCATCAGTGGAACAACACAAATGAATTTTTGTATGTTCCACTGAACATTTAGTGCCAAATGCAATTCACTTGGACCATCCGGGAATTTGTTAGAGCGGGGTCTGTTAGAGTGATGATGCGCTGTATTTGAAAAGAAAAAATGCAAGAGTAGAGAAGTGATTGTAAATATTATTCAGCAGATATGTAAGTAATAACATTTAGCAGATACTGTATATAAGTAATAAAGTTTACCAGATATGAAAGTAAAAATAATAAAGAACAGAAGAGTGGGAAATTAGATAATTAATCAAAATTAAGATTTCTAGAGTAAACGAATTGAGATTCAAATAATTAATCAAATGGAATACAAATAATTAGCTAAGTTAAGAATTAGATTAATATTGTAATACATGAATATGATATGGTAATAATACAACATGGGCAAGGATATGCAATATAAACGGGCAATACACAGGCAAAAAAAAAAGAGAATAAAGTGAGAATTAGACAATTAGATTAAGATTATGAATAAATAAATGGATTCAGATTCAAAATAATTAATAAAAAAAGAAACATAGTTAATCAAATTAAAAATTCAGTAATCTCTTAAGATTGTAATACAGTAATATTATATGGTAATAAGACAAGTTGGATAAGGGTATGCAATAGAAACAAACACATATGGGCTGGAAACACTGATGTACTTAAAGCTTAAGAATCCATTAACAATACTGGAATATTAGACAACAAACAAGACTAGTAGCTAATATTAATGGGCAGATATATAAGTGAGAAATTAAATTATTAATTTTTAATTCACAAAGTAATGAATTAAAGATTCAGATAATTTGACAAATTAAGAGTTCAAGGTTTATAACATTTTGGGAAATTGAAGTGTTAGTATCAACAGATAAATGGGTAAGTTGCAAATATTGTAAACTAAGAATCTGATAACTAGACAAATTAAGCATTCAAAAAATTATTACATTTTATAAAATTGAAGTCTTTGTAGTAATAGTTATAAGAGGGTAAATTATATGTATTTAACCCTTCAATTGCGCATCGCATCATATGATGCTTTGCCCGACTTGCAGTAAATTGCGCATCGCATCATGTGATGCGCGGGCGTACCGAGCATGATTTGAAAGGCCCGCGGGGTAGAGGGGGTCCCCATACACTGCCCAGGGGCTATAGTAAACAGCCGCCATTTTGAAAAAAAATCCAGCTCACGCTACTATTGCTTGGGAGGCCTCAGTTACCCGGCAGCCACCATGTCGAGCGCACGGCCGAACGCTTCTCGAGCATGCCCCACGCAATCACTCACCCAAGAGCAAATAACCAGTGAATTATTTTCCGATGGTGAGGAAAGTGACTTTGATGACTCTGATATTGATAAAGACTACACCCAATTGACCGATGTTGATAGCACGGACAGTGAATATGAGATACAGCCGCCTCCTGTGGCGAGGCCTATACCCTCACCCATGCCACCTCGGCCAGCGTCGACCCCAATATTCCCTCGGCCACACAATTCCTGTGATTATTTAGAGTCTGAGGATACTTTCGGTGACGAGTCAGAGGAAGGTGACTCTTTTTCTGGTTTTAGTGAAGTGGAATCAGAACATAGTGTTACAGAGCCTGGTGCCAGTACCAGTGGTGTTACTGGGCGAGATTTTGTCGCGTCAGCAGCGTCTCGGCCAGCCAAGCGCCACCGCATAGCACCACATGTGGCACCAAGAGCCTCATGTTCACGTGCCTCTACCTCACGTGCACGTGCCTCTACCTCACGTGCACGTGCCTCTACCTCTTGTGCACGTGCCTCTACCTCACGTGCAGGTAGCGGCCGTACTGTGCGTAGACGGGCTTCAGCTCCTGGTCCACGGGGTGCATCGCTTCCTCGCCGTAGTGCCTCTGCTGCGTCCCCTGCGTCTCGCAGGACACCAGGTGTACTAGTGTGGAGTGATGGTGCTAGTTTTATTCCTCGAATTCCTGCCTTTGACGATAAAGACGTTGGGATTACAGATCTTTTCCCTGATAATGGTGATGATATGAGTGAATGTGATTATTTTACCGCATTCTATGATGAGCCGCTCATGGAATATATTGTACACCAAACGAACCTTCATGCGGCTCATCTCATTAGAAAAGATATATCAGAATTTTCACGCTTGCAACGTTGGAAAGACACCAATATAGGGGAAATGTATGTGTTTCTTGCAATATGTATGTTGATGAAACACTGTGTCAAACACGCTATCACAGATTACTGGAGCAAAGATCTGACTATTCCAACACCTTTCTTCGGGAAATATATGTCCAGAGACAGATTTCAGATACTCCTCAGGTGTGTGCATTTTGCAACTAATGAGGACCGGACTGAGGAGGATAGACTTTGGCGAGTGAGGCACTATATGAATGAGGTGATTGGAAAATTCAGAGATTTTTACGTACCAGCACAGAAGCTGGTGATTGACGAATCCCTTATACTATTCAAAGGACGTGTTTCATTCAAAAAATATATTCCCTCAAAACGAAACAGATTTGGCTTGAAATTCTTTGTACTGTGTGACTGTGAAACAGGATACGTGTTACACATGATTCTGTATTCAGCTAGCGATGTAGACATTCCCGGTAACGACGAACATGGTTTCTCGGGTAGTGTGGTGAAGTCACTGATGGCACCATGGACGAACAAGGGCCACATCTTATACACAGATAATTACTATACAAGTCCATTGCTAGCTAAGTTCTTGATTGAAAATAGAACCGGGTTGGTTGGCACAGTAAAGCCACGAAGAAGGGAAATGCCAGTGTTTGTCGGTGGACTTGCAGTTGGTGAGTGCCAGGTACGGAAATGTGATGAAATTCTCTTAGTACGGTGGAAAGACAAGAGAGAAGTGAACCTGCTGACAACCGTTCATGAGGGTACAATGTTGAACAGTGGCAAGGTGAGCCGTGTAACGAGAGAACCAGTATATAAGCCAGATTGTGTTCTTGACTACAATATCAACATGTGTTTGATTGATAAGGCTGACATGATGATTGGCACTATCGAGTATGTGCGGAAAACATTGAAGTGGACAAAAAAAAAGTGTTTTTCCATCTTGTTGACATGAGCCTGTTGAACTGCTATAATTTGTACCTGGTGAAAACTGGACGTAAACCTGTGTTCCGTACATTTGCTTTTACACTTGCAACACAGTTATTAGCAAAGTTTGGTCAAGAAGTCCCTGGCATACGAAGACCAGTCATGAACCCAGTGTTGCAGCATGCTGCAACACCCAGGCTCGCTCACATAGATGCCTTTCAGCAATACAGACTAAAGAATTTGCCAGCAGGTGGAAAGCGTGCAATAGGCCAACGTGCATGCGTAGTATGTAAAACAACAAAACGAAGAGTACAGAAACGTAAAGTGGGGTAAACATGGTGTGAAGCGTGTGCAGTTCCATTGTGTGCTGTCGACTGCTTCAACGACTACCACACACTCCAAGACTTCTAAATGTGCAATAATAGTGCAAAAACCTGTACATAGTGCGTGCTTGTGTGTACATATAATAATGAACATTGTGATTACATAATATAATGACGTAATGGAAAACATTTGTGTGCACATGTGTATACTCGATGTATGTAACATTTATTGACAATGACTGTGATGTAACATTATGTGCAACACAATTAGTGACTAATATTGCTAATAAAATAGGCCTAGACGCTGTAAATAATGACGCGAAAATAAATTCGTGGCAACTCTGGTTGCTTGAAGACCGCACGCGACGCCTCTGGGACGCACCGTGCATGAGGGATCATGCATGGTGTGACGTCATCGCCTATCCTGTCGGCTCAATTACGTCGTTGGTAAGTTCAATTGAATTTTTTGTTCTCGTGGTCAGGGAACATGACTTAACAGGTTAGGAAGAAAAAAATTTTTTTTTTTTTTTGGTATGCGCCTGTGGGTAACAAATGCTAAATAGCCCGGAGCCACGCAAGGGTTAATCTTGGTGTTTTCATTACCCAGTGATGGTGAGTGTATTCATCATATTGGCATTACCCAGTGATGTTGATTGTATTAGTCATGGTATTATTAACCAGTTTTGTTGAGTGTATTAACCCTCTGAAATGCATTAGCGCCTAATTTCACTCGATCAAGGGGTGCGTATAACACCTTAACCACTGCACTGTGCCAAACGACAAATGCTTTTCGCCAATAACTGTTCCCACCGACAAAAGTTTTTTTTATTCGTACACGGTCAAAACACGCTCGCGGTAGGTTGGATACAAAATGAACTCTTGGGACCCTCCAGTGAGAGGCAGCTTTCTTTGAAAAAAAATCCCAGAATGTCCTATGGCTGCTGGCTGGGTTAGTATTGAGTGAGTAACCATGGGGTGGTGCACGCCCCTCTGGCTCCCAAACGCCTGTCCGACGCAGTGTTGAAAGATCACTCTCTGTCGGTGAAATTCAGACCTTATAGCTTGAAGAACATAAGGGTCATGATATTGATGAAGCTAGGCGCAATAAGGACCTAACACAAAGGTCGGATGCAAGTGATACCGCACCTATTAGGATGATACAGCGAGCGTATCCAGTTGTAGCTGTGAACGCCACCCTTGCCCACCTATGCCATCGCCAATTTATATAGGTGATACATAGATGAATCATTTTCTGGGTTCAGTGATGATGCATCTGATACAAGTAGCATAGATGAACAGTGTTAGCGGTTTCCATGGTGGTGTTTTCCATAGATATTTTCAAGATTAGCTGAATCTCTTCCAGAATGGCTGAATCTCTTCTAGATTGACTGACACTTGCTATAAATGACTGAATCTTCCAGTCAGGGACCTTACAAAGCGATATTTTCAAGACTACCTTACGCATTACAAGCTTGGCTACATACCACTTACAAGTACTAAAACCAAGGGTGTACGTGAGTGCGTTATTTGCAAGCACACAGAACAAAGAAACAGCGAAAATCTATCTGTACCTGGTGCAACGAGAGCGAAGTCGCGCTGTGTACCCTGGACTACTTCATTGATTATTACTCACTTCTGAAGTACTGATTGTGTAATACAGTGTGTTAGTGTGTAAATAGTGTGTGAAACTATACATAGTGTAATCTTAGTGAATTTTTAGCAAGTACTATTGCAACAATAAACATTGTGGATACATTACTGACACACAGTATCACAGTTCCATGGAACATTATGAACGTTCTGTTGCATACATATTGTAAATAACAAAAATATGCATCATATACAATAAAAAACTAATAAAACCGCATTGGAAATACATAGAACAAATAATTGAAAATATATTTGTGGCAACTCTCAATGCTTGAATGGCCTGCACGCTTGTTTCTGGGAGTTTCTGGTACGGGCGACCAGCCATGATGACGTCACAGCGCACCTTGTCCACGTCCCCACTGCCAAAGTAAGTGGAATTTTGTATTTATTTTTACATAGACATACATGTTCAGGGTTAAAAAAACATTTTTTGGGGAACACTTGATTTCATGTGCACGGAGAATGTCACAATAAACTCGGCGCATCACAGTGGTTAAGGCACTCGTAGGTATATTGTAGGGTTCAAAACTTGGGTACAAGATGGATTCCTGAGGTGTTTGCCAGCTTGAAAAAAATTCCCAGCATTCCCCATGGTTGTGGGCAAGCTCATATTCAAGGTAGCAACCATTTTGTATGTATCTGTTTGTATATTGAGCTCCCAGTCTCTAGTTGGCCATGTTTTTGAGAAAACACTCTCTGATGTTTAAATACAGGGCATATTGCTTGAAGATGAGCATGCCAGTGATTTTGATAACTCAAATCTGGAAAAAGACCTAACACAGGTGTCTGATACTAGTGATACGGATATTGAAGTGAACGCTGTGGAGAGTATGTACAGTACACAGCTCTCACAGCCCTGCCATACCGGCCTAGGTCATCACCATCAGTGGAACAACACAAATTAATTTTTGTATGTTCTACTGAACATTTAGCGCCAAATGCAATTTGTTCGGATTATCCGGGAATGCTTTAGAGTAGGGTTCGTTAGAGTGAGGATGCACTGTAATTGAATCACTAATATGCTCACAATACTTTTTGAGTATAGCGATGGATCACATTTTATTATATAAATATATCACACTACACACTATTGAATAATATTACTCGAAAAAAAAGAAAAAAAAATCAAAGACATTGAAATAATTAAGTAATAATATTTTTGTGGCAACTCCCGTCTGACAGCTCGGGTGGAGCTGACTGCCTCCGATGATTACTCTGTCAACGCCCCATGTTTGCCAGACTTCCTCGCCCTATTGTGGTCAAAATATGTCACAAATTATTTTCTATTTTTCCCATGATCAGGAAACACAAATGAACACTTTTATAAGACGTGTTGCAGGCTAAAATCGCAAGAGAGCAGCCCAAGGGTTAACAAAAACCAACTAATAATATCAGGGGTTTCGCGGCCTGATGAGGGTATTGACATCATAAAACCAAAACACGCTGAGTCCCTGATGAAGGTAATGCCATCATCAATTAATGCATTTTTAAAAATCCCATTTATTGTCCGAATATTATGGGACTGGTTTTAAATGTGCCCCTTTATATTGTGAACAGTTTGATAACAAAATGAATGACGTAGCATGAAAATTGAGATTTATTTTATTTATTTTATTTTATTTTATTTATATACAAGAAGGTACATTGGGTTTGTGAGAATACATTGGATAGTACAGTATTTACATTCTTGTAAAGCCACTAGTACGCGCAGCGTTTCGGGCAGGTCCTTAATCTAGCAGATAATTTTAAGTAGGTAATTTCAATCAGAATTGATAAATGATAAAAATACATTACAAGAGAAAAATGAGATGAGAGATAAGTATATTAAAGCACATTGTTATATTAAAGCTCTGATTGATTACATTGACAGCTTGATTAGTAATTTAAACAAGATTAATAGACACCATACAGCAGATTGACAGCACATACAAGACAGCAATGATCACAATGGTAAAGATGTTCAGAATGGGTACATAAAGATTGGGAGACTGGGTAGCAAAAGATACAGATAAACAAGATTTATAAACACCATACAACAGATTGGCAGCACATATAAGAAAACAGCAATGATCACAATGGTAAAGATGTTAAAATTGGGAACATAAAGGTTGGGAGATTGGGTAGCAATTGATACAGTGCAATTTTAAGGCAAAAAGTGAAAAACTATGAAGATGAAATTAGGTACATTTTAGTATTGATTTTGAATGATGTAAAAGTTGGACAGCTTTTCAATTCAGTAGGGAGTGAGTTCCATAAACTGGGTCCCTTTATTTGCATAGAGTGTTTACACAGATTAAGTTTAACTCTGGGGATATCAAAGAGATATTTATTTCTGGTGTGGTGATGATGGGTCCTATTACATCTGTCCAGGAAGAGTTTCAGACAAGGATTTGCATTTAAGAACAGGGTTTTGTAAATGTAGTTGACACAAGAGAATTTGTGGAGTGAGATTATGTTTAGCATGTTTAGGGAGTTAAACAAGGGGGCTGTGTGTTGTCTGAAAGCAGAATTTGATATTATTCTGATAGCAGATTTTTGCTGGGTGATGATGGACTTGAGGTGGTTTGCAGTGGTTGAACCCCATGCACAGATACCATAGTTGAGATAGGGATAGATTAGTGCATAATATAGAGAGATGAGAGCAGAGTTAGGAACATAATATCTGATTTTGGAGAGTATACCAACTGTTTTAGAGACTTTCTTAGTTATGTGTTGTATGTGGGTACTGAAGTTGAGTCTCTTGTCTAGGAATATGCCAAGAAACTTACCATCATTTTTATTGCTAATGTTTACATTGTCAATCTGAAGCTGAATTGCATTTGTAGATTTGCTTCCAAATAGGATGTAGTAGGTCTTTTCTATGTTAAGTGTTAGTTTGTTGGTTGACATCCATAAGTGGACTTTTTTTAGTTCATTATTAACAACATCATTTAGTGTATGTGGGTTGGAGTTGGAGTAGATGAGGGTAGTATCATCAGCAAACAAAATTGGTTTCAGAATGTTAGAGACATTAGGCAGATCATTAATGTATATAAGAAATAGAAGAGGTCCCAAGATGCTGCCCTGTGGCACTCCAACGGTTATTGGTAGAATGGGAGAGATTATATTATTGATGGCTACACATTGGTGTCTATCACTAAGATAGGATTGGATATAGTCCAGTGCATGGCCTCGGATTCCATAATGATGTTGTTTACATAAGAGGTAATCGTGATTAACAGTATCAAAGGCCTTTCTCAGGTCAATGAAGAGTCCAATTGGAAACTCATTTTTGTCAAGGGCTGAGTAAATTATATCAAGGAGACTAATAATTGCATCGTTGGTACTGTTTTGAGAGCGGAAGCCAAACTGACAGGGGCTAAGAATGTCGAATTTTACGAGATAGGAGTAGAGCTGTTTGTAGATAATTTTTTCAAATATTTTTGATAGTATGGGTAGGTTCGATATTGGTCTATAGTTGTTTATGCCTGACGGATTACCTCCTTTATGAACTGGCATTACTCTTGCTTTTTTAAGGATATCAGGGAAGGTATGACACTCAAGGGATTTGTTGAACAGCAGAGCTATAGGTTGCGCAAGGGCATGGGAGGCGCTCTTGTATACAATGGATGGGATTTCACTGATGTTCCCTGCTTTGGTTTTTAGTGAGTGTATGATGGACACAACATCTGACGGGCTGACTGGTGAGAGGAGAAGAGAGTTTGGATAGCTGCCTGAGAGATATGTGTTGAAAGAAAGATATGTTGTTATTAGAAAGCTGAAAAGAGTACAGTTCATCGTCACTAACGAACCCCGCTCTAGTGAATTCCCAGAAGATCCGAACAAATTGAATTAGGTACTAAATGTTCAGTGGAACATACAAATGTTTGATTAAGCGAGGATTGTTCATCCAAGCAGTCACCGAGACCGAGCGTCGGAGGTGGCTGTCATCATCTATGATTCGCCAAAGTGTAAACAGTTATACAGTGTTTTATTATGCTTACCCATTGTTTCTAGGGATAAATGGTTGAAGGATGATAAAATGGTATCAAGGGTCATTGGTGAGAGTTGTTGTCAGGGGGGGCAAGTGGTGTCAGTAGTTAGGGTTTATTGTTAGGGGGGGCAGGTGGTGTAAGTTATTCTCATGGAAGGCATGTTCTCAGGGAAGCTGGAGTAATAGTGGTGTCAGGGGAGGCTGGTTGTATCAGTGGTGTAAGTTGTCAGGGAAGATGGAGTAACAGTGGTGTAAGTTGTCAGGGAAGATGGAGTAACAGTGGTGTCAGGGGAGGCAGGTTGTGTCAGTGGAGAGCTCTGGCTCGAGTTATCATGTAAATAGCAACATGTGGCTGGCGCCTCCATGCTCCACGTCGATAGTTCACTCACTGTCTGCTTTTCACCAAATTAGCTGAGAAAATGTTACCATTTCAGTTGTTTGCAACACAAAGCTCTATCATATTCCATAGTCAAATTGAACAATTTATAATAAATTGTGGTGTCAGTGGTGAGAGGATGTATTAGGGGGTGGAAAGGCGTCAGAGAAGGAGGGTGAGTAGAGACGCCAGCTGACTGCTGCAGCACGTGCCTGCCTCGATACTAAGCTCACTTGCTGCTTTTGACAAAATTAGGAGAGAAAATTTTACCATTTCAGTGGTTTGTAATGCATCACTCTACCATATTCCGTAGTCAAAATGAAGAATTCATAATAAAGTGTGGGGTTAGTGGTGAGGGGATGTATTGGGGTGGGAGGGAGGGGTAAGGAGGCGGCTAGCCTCTATGCAGTCAACATTGGGTCGAGTTTCGTCGAGGTCTGGGTTCAAGGCCTGGCCTGAGGTCTGGCCTGAGGCCTGGTCTGGCCCAAGGCCTGTCAGTCTGGCTGCCACCCTTCCCCCCCCCACTCCTATACCACCAACATGCTACAAACCCCCCCCCCCCCCCTCCCCTCCCGCACCTGACTACCAGCGGCCGGCCCTGACCCTCCTCCCCCTACCACCGGCGGCCCGCCAACCACCCCTCCTCTTCAGTTTGTTGAGAAAATTATGTGATTTTGCTTTTTTGGATTCAATAATGCTCATATATGTAGAATTTTTAATCCAAATTGTTTGTAAGTGATTGTTCTATCAAATGCCATAGTGAAAATGAAGACTTCATAATAAATGAATTGTTTATGAATATTTATGTAGACTGATACAGTTGGCTTATGGAAATCCTGGCCATTACACCATATTTGCGGCCACCAATAACAGTCACATAGTTTTGATTTTAATATGGAATTGTTTACAATTGATTGTTCTATCATGTGCCATGTTCAAAATGATAAATACATAATAAATAGATTTTCTGTGATTTTTTGTTTTGTTGATAGTGGATGTAGGACCTTTGGTTTTTTCACATGAAGGGGAGGGACAGCCTGGGGCTGACGGGTAGAACGAATTCCGCAGTGAAACGAATCGGCCTCGCCTCATATAACGCCTACGCCTCGTTCGAGTGAGGTCACACTGTATAAACATTTGAGTGTGGTTTGTGCGCTCACGGCCAATGCTCAGCCTTCGTTGCAGTGTGTGCCAGGTCGCTTGCCAGGCCAGCAAAAGAGTTAATCTTCCTTGGAGATTTCAATTTACCGAGTCTAAGATGGAAAATGGCAAACACAAATATCATAGCAGGGAATGACCCGGGAAATAACCAACCACAGGTCAGAGAACTTTTGAGATTCTGTGACAAATTCTCGCTCAATCAACAGATTACAGAACCAACTAGGAACGAAAACACACTAGACTTGTTTTCTAGTGTGTTTTTGTTGTTTTCTAGTTTTCTAGACTTGTTTTCTTGTTCATCATTAGTTCACAAACAATGATGAATTAATCAGAGACATCACAATCTCAGATACTTCATACTCAGTCCATAAGCTCATTGAAGTGCGAACTAGCATAAATAACGGTAGTAGGTCTAAGAGACCCAACAAGTGAGACGGAATATTCAATCAATTCAATTTTAACAATAAGAGGATCGACTGGGAAAAAATAAATGTAGACCTTGCAACCATTCAATGGGAGACGGTCTTAAGCGACAAAACTCCCACACAGGGAATAGCTCAACTGACAGCTGAAGCTTACAAGGTCTGCTTGAAGCACATGCCTGTGAGGAGGGGCAGAAAGAGGGCCACTCAAGAAAGAGAACACAGACAACTGTACAGGAGAAGGAAAAAAATAACGGAAATGCTTCGGCAGACACAACTATCACAAGCAAGGAAAATAAGCCTAAGCAGGGAGATCGAAGAAATAGAACAAACGTTAAAGCGATCATATGAGTCTAAGGAAATGGAATTGGAACAGAAAGTTATACAAGAGATAAGGAAAAATCCGAAATATTTTTTCACATACGCAAAATCAAAATAAAAAACCTCTACCAGTATTGGACCATTAATTACAAATGAAGGTACGTACACAGAGGACAACAAAGAGATTAGTGAAATTCTAAGAAGCCAGTATGAGGCTATGTTTAGCACACCAATAAACAACATGAAAGTTGATGACCCAGACAGCTTCTTTATGAATGACATTCAAGCTGCAGATAATATAATGGATATTACCACAAACTTGGAAAACTTTGAAAGAGAAATTGACAATATGCCTATGCACTCAGCTCCTGGGCCTGACTCATGGAATTCAATATTCATAAAGAAATGTAAAGTACCAGTAGCGAGAGCACTCAGCGTAATTTGGAGAAAGAGCCTGGATACAGGGGAGATACCAGCAGCACTTAAATCTGCAGATATAGCTCCGTTGCACAAGGGGGGAGTAAAGCCTTGGCAAAAAATTATAGGCCAGTTGCACTAACAGTTGCATAATAAAAGTGTTTAAAACGTCTGTATATAGGGTAATAACACCACAAACAGTATTGTTGGGGGTGAAACTTTAGTGCGTCTGACCTTGAATGTGTGAAGGAAGCAGCCGCCACCTGACTGTGTGTAGCGACGTCTCTTAGTGCCTGAACTAACTATATCAACTTAGTTGTACAGTTGTGGTGAACAAAACATGTAGATACTTACATATAACATTTGTATATAGTGAATAACAGCAAAAACAGTATTGTGGGAGGAGAATGTGGGTGAGGGAGGGAGGAAGTAGCAGCCAGAGGCGGGCTGCCACTGGTTGCCACTGCCACTCAGCATGCCAACTTAGTGGTTCATTATGGTGAACACGAATGTAGATACTTATATGTAACGTCTGTATATAGTGAATAAAAGCAAAAACAGTATGGTGGGAGGAGAATGTGGGCGAGTGAGGTGTTGAGGGAGTGAGTGGCAGCAAGTGGCTGGCTGGTGTGTGGCGGTCACTCCTCGTTGCTTTTTGACTCATATTAGCGACTTAATGGTACGTTATGGTGAACAGAACATGCAGATACTTATATATAACCTGTGTATATAGTGCAATAATCGACAAAGTATTTGTTCACTGTTTGATGAACATAATAATTGAATCAACAATATACACACCATATTTTTGAGTACAGCGATGATTCACTCATTTTATTATATAAATATATCACACTACACACTATTGAATAATATTACAGCAAAAATACTATGAAAAATCAATCAGAGACATTGAAATATTTAGGTAATTATCTCTTTGTGGCCACTCCTGCCTGACAGCTGGCGAGCAACAGACCACTTGGGACGCACGCTGAGTCAGCACCTGTTTTTTTGCCAGACTTCCCCACCCTATAGCGGGCAATATATGCCACTTACGATATTTTTTATTATTTTTTCCATGATCAGAGAACACGAATTAACAGGTTTAAAAGAAAAAATAATTTTTTTTGGTATGCGCCTGTGGGTGACAAATGCTAAATAGCCTGGAGCCACACAGGGGTTAAACATAATACAGGGTACATAACACAATCAAATTTGCCCATAGTAGGTAAGCACCATGTAAAGAATTTGGGAATAATGATGTCTAACGACCTAATGTTTAGGGAGCATAACCAAGTCAGCCAGAAAAATGATGGATTACGAGAACTTTCAAATCCAGGGATCCAATCACAATGGTTGTGCTCTTCAAATCACTTGTGTTGTCGCATCATGAGTACTGCTCAGTACTCACTTTACCCTTCAGAGCAGGAGAGATTGCAGAAATAGAGGGAGTACAGAGAACATATACGGCATACATAGACCCGATAAAGCACCTAAATTATTGGGATCGTCTCAAAGCCCTCCAAATGTACTCACTAGAAAGACGACGAGAGAGATATCAAATAATATACATATGGAAAATACTAGACGGCCAGGTTCCAAATCTACACAGTAAAATAACAACATACTGGAGTGAATGATATGAAAGAAAATGCACAATAAAACCAGTGAAGAGCAGGGGTGCCGTAGGCACAGAGAACACTGTATAAACATCAGTGGTCCGCTGTTGTTCAACATTCTCCTGGCAAGCATAAGAAATATTGCTGGGACAACCGTGGACATCTTCAAGAGAAAACTAGATAGGTTTCTCCAAGGAGTGCTGGACCAACCGGGCTGTGGTGGGTATGTGGGCCGCTCCAAGCAACAGCCTGGTGGACCAAACTCTCACAAGTCAGAGTTTGAGGAGTAGAGAGTACTCCTCAAGTACTTCCAGTAGAGTAGAAGTAGGAGTAGAACAACTCCCAGAACCCCATCAAGCAGGTAAACCGCCTCTAGATACAATGACGATAAGCCTTGGGCTACACAATGAAACTTGTAAAAGCAACTGTATTGCTGCTGCCTCTAATATCAACTGGGAGTTTGAAATAGGTGACATAGTGAATATCAACCTTGCAGTGCAAACATTTCTTCACAAAACTTTTAGCCTTGCCTTAAGGCTACCTTGAGGTGTTTTCTGGGCTTAGCATCCCCGCAGCCCGGTCGTCGACCAGGCCTCCTCGTTGCTGGATTGGTCAACCAGGCTGTTGAATGCGGCTACTCGCAGCCTGACGTATAAATCACAGCCTGGTTAATCAGGTATCATTTGGAGGTGCTTATTGAGTTCTCTCTTGAACATTGTGAGGGGTCGGCCAGTTATGCCTCTTATATTTAGTGGAAGCGTGTTGAACAGTATCGGGCCTCTGATGTTGACAGAGTTCTCTCAGAGTACCTATTGAACCTCTGCTCTTCAACGGGGGTATTCTGCACATGCTGCCATACCTTCCGGTCTCAAATGATATTATTTCTGTGTGCAGATTTGGGACCAGCCCCTCTACTATTTTCCACGAGTAAATTACAGTAGTTGCATGTCTCTGCACCTTTTCCAGTTTGTTGATGTGCTGCTTAAGATATGGGCACCATACAACCACTGCATATTCCAGCTTTAGTCTGACAATAGTTGTGAATAATTTCTTTAGTATTTTGCCATCCATGTATTTAAAAGCAATTCTGAAGTTAGAAAGTGTAGCATTGGCTCTTCATACAATGTTCTTTATGTGGTCCTCAGGTGATAGCTTTTTATCTAGAACCACTTCTAGATCTCTTTCTTTATCCGAATTCTTTAAAGATTTCTCACATTTCATAGAGGTGTCTGAATATAAAGTGAAAAAAATGCCAAAGGAGCTAAGTAAGAACAAAGCATTTGGTCCAGATGGAGTTTCACCATGGGTTTTGAGAGAATGTGCACTTGAGCTCAGCATTCCACTGTTATGAACCCGGATCCGACGTCCGAGCACGGAGCAGTGACAACCGCGCCATCTGTGGGTCAGCTCCCGAAACCCCCTCCAAACGGACGACGACACCTGGTGAGGACGACGTATATTGGCCACAAGGGCCAGTTTCCAGTCCTGTGCAGCGCTCAACACAGCCGCTGCTGACCTCTGGTGAGGTGGTGCTCAGACACCAGCGCCATCTATGGAGTGGATAGGTGGGCGTTTGTGTCTGAGCCTGTAAGTGAGGTGCCTTAGTGTGTCCCAGTTATTGATGACGTGTCTGCTTACAGAGTCGACCTGGGACTGTTGTGATGGGAGTTGAGTCAGTCTACCCGAGGCAGCCGTCTCCATACCTTGTACTTTGCTGCAGCAGTTGTGAAGTCGTCCCCCCGGAAGAACACTGTGGTGTGTTAGCCTGCCAGTGGAGTGGCAGTGAAAGGATTACCCGGGACCAACTGTTGGAGACGATCATCCACTGGGGTATCGAGGACAGGAGAGTGATTTGTGGTGTCACACGAGGCTCCTGTCTAGGGCGTTCCCCTTATATCGTTCGTGGAGTGGCCTGACCAGCGTTGTGGGTCCGGAACCTGCCAGCAGACCGGCTGGATTTGTGGTTGACGGCCTCCACGGCGGTGCCCCCAGTGGACCTGTGTTTTGGCTGACCTGTGGCCAGGGTAGGCTCAACTTCTCAGAAGAATTCGTTGTGAGGCCACGAAGAAGCACCGAGGACTCAGCACCGAGAGTTTTGCACCAGAGTCTTCAGCAGAAGACTACAGTGTATTTTCCCCTGTAAATAAGTGTTAATACCCCTCCCCCTGTGTAACTTTTATATATTATTTATTGGTGTTGGAAATCATTATATTATATTAAGTTCTTAACTTTCTTTCCCTTCCCCCTTTAAGTTTCTTGCGTCACGGATCACATCCCTTGAAAGCCACTACTGGCTTGGGGTCGGATACAACTTCCTCTAACAACATCAGAGTAAGGACCCCGTTGCGTCCCGAGAGGGCCGTAACATAATTGGCATCCCCAGCGGGATCCGTCCCCTTGTTAAGTATGTTTGACAGGGGTGGTGAAGTGGCGTAATCCCTGTATATAATTCCCCCTGTGTGTGACGATTGCGACGTTATACGTCCTGTGCGGTGCTCAAGAGTGACTAAGTGCAATATTGTGCAGTGCGGTGCTCGCTGTGACTAAGCGATTAAGTGCAATATTGACTAGTGCGGTGCTCAGTGATTCGGTGCAATATTGTAGAGCGAAGTGTTCGCTGTGATTCAGTGCAATATTGGGTAGTGCGGTGCCCGAAGTAATTACGTGCAATATTGGCAAGTGCAGTGTTTGGTGCGATAAAGTGCAATATTGACGTAGAACAGTGCTCGGTGTGTGAAGTGCTAACGTGAAAGCGGTGTGTTAAGTGCTAGTTGAGTGTTCCATCTGTGACAATGGCAGAAAAAGCTACCATCGATGATCTGGACGACGTTCAGGCTTTTCTGAACAGAGAGGACTGTCTTGCCAGATTAAAGTATCTGAGCAAACCGGAACTTGTACTAGTGAGCGCCTACCTGGAGATCAAGATCCGTGCCAGTGATTCCCGTGTGGAGATCTTGTCCAAGGTTCACCGGCACCTGAAGGCAGAAGAGAAACAGGAAGGCGGGGCTCCTAGTACAAAGGAAGGTGAGGAAATAGCTTCCACGGAAAAGGAAGATAAGGGCAGCGACGTTGACAGTGATGCAGGTGAGCTTAATATCAGCTTCCTAACAGTCAAAATGCGTGCCCTAGAGATCAATCGTGAGATAGAGTGGAAGAAGTTAGAATTAGAACGAGAATTAAAAGATAAAGAAATGGAGATGAAAGAAAAAGAATTGGCGATGAGGCGTTTAGAATTAGAAAGAGAAGAAAGAAGAGAAGAACGAGAAAGAGAAAGGGAAGAACGAGAAAGAGAAAGATAAGAGCGAGAAAGAGAAGAGAAACGAGAAAGAGAACAGCGAGAGAGAGAAGAAAACGAAAGACAGAGACAACATGAACTAGAAGTATTACGATTAGGCGGTGGTCGGAGGCCAACAACGGACACCAGCGGTTTCGATCCGGTAAGAAACATCAAAATGGTCCCCAAATTCAATGAGAAGGAAGTCTCGAAGTTCTTTGCAGCCTTCGAGAAAGTCGCTGCCTCTTTGGAGTGGCCAAGGGAGAATTGGGCCATTATGATACAGTCAGTCTTGACTGGGAAGGCCCAAATCGCCTATTCTACGTTATCCCTTGACGACTCCGGCGATTACGACAAGGTGAAGAAGGTTGTGCTCATGGCGTACCAATTGGTACCTGAGGCATATAGACAGAAGTTTAGAAACCTGAAGAAGACCTCAGAGCACACTTTCACCGAATTCGCCACCATCAAGGAGCGACTTTTTCAAGAATGGTGTGCCTCTCGGAAGGTGGAGACCAAGGAAGACCTCGAGCAGCTGATTCTGCTAGAGGACTTCAAGGATTGTTTGTCTGGAGACCTGAAGACGTACTTAGAGGAACAGCAGGTAGAGACCTTGAGTGCAGCAGCCACCATGGCTGAAGAGTACAGCCTGACTCATAGGCCGTCTACTAAGTACGTCCCAAGGAATTACCAGCGCCGGTTTGACAGACCTCATGACGAAGAGGAAAGACCCGTCCCACAAAGTGCTAAGAAGACGCCCCCAAGTAGCCCTCGAAGGACTAGTCCTAGTAGTCCGAAACACCGTAGTCCAAGGAGGAATATGGTGTGCTACTTGTGGGCAGAAGGGGCATGTAGCTGCTAGGTGCCGAGGCAGAAGAGGTGGCAGCGTACGTAGGGAGGTAATGATGATGAGCTGTGTTACCCCACCAGCAGGAAGCCAGTCGACGACTACGCAGGAAGAACCCAGATTGTTTTCCCCTCACACTTCAGGCGGGTATGTATCGCGTGATCATACTGGTAGATCTGTAGTAGTGCTCAGAGATAGTGGAGCAGCCCAGTCCCTGATCGTGAAGAGCTCGTTACCCGAGGGAGTAAGTGTGGATGTGAGACAAAAGGTTGTCCTGGTTGGGTTTCCTAGGACGCAGTACATCGCCCCCTTAGTGACGGTACATCTCGACTCACCTTACTTCAGCGGCACATGTGCGTTGGCAGTAGTCGATACCCTCCCTGTGGCTGGGATTGACGTGGTACTAGCCAATGACTTGGTGACCGATTGGAGCACCAATCATCCCAAGATAGCGGACGAGTCAGCCAGAACAGCAAGGTCTGAGGTAATGACGGGCCGTGGTAATGTCCAGGTAAAGACAGACCCGGATTTGAACATGTCTAATTTGTCCTCTCACCCGCAGATCGACAGCTATCTAGCAGTGTCTCCTGATTCTTCTCTCGACAAGGAACATGAGGTTACGATGGCAGAAGTACCTGAGCTAGAAGAGAGGCCTTGTGTGCAGGCATCCACGGATACCAACGAGTCTGGAGCGAAGGCAGAGGTGTGCTTGCGGTATGGCAAGTTACAGCGTGTATTGAACCAGCCAGAGATTCCCCAGACGTCAGAGGTATGTGAGGTGTGTTCGAAAGGTCTAGTGGTCCAAACCAGGCTAGTGGATATAGCCTGCTATGGACATGACAGGCTCAGGAAGCTTATCCCTCAGGTAACCAAATGTTTCTTAGCGGTATTTTGTTGTGTTCTCGTATGTGTTCTCAGTGTTCTCAGTAAGGACCAGTGGACGACCCGACGGATGATGGCTCCCTTGAACATCGTGAAGAGATCCCAGGGATTGGAGATTTGCACTGCAAGTGTTGCAGTCGACGAAGGGACCTGGAAAGTAATAGTTGATACAGGAGATACGAGAAATGATAATATGAGTGACTGTTTCCGACAGGTTGACACCCCCCGCGTGATTGCTGAGCCTCAATACAGCGTTATACGGAACGTTGGTCGACCTGACGTGGGCAGAGCGAATGCCATCTTCGGTGTGCAAGCAGCCCTGTTGAAACTAGGTGTAAGCCTAGTAGAGGTGTATGCAGTAAGTATTGATTTACCCATTGTCGCTATCACTCTGAATTATCAGACCCCTGTATTCCAGGTTCCTGTCTCCCTGAAGGACCATCGGACCGGTACCAGAAATGCCGTCTGTGATCAGCCATCATTGGTGCCACGACATAGGGAAGTGTCGAGTCGCCCCAGATCGTGTCTACACCGATCCTTACTCGAGAGGTGTGAGATGATGCCCCTGTTTGACATCGCTGTGGAGACGTGGAAGGTTACGCCAGGCAGGACATCGCCTGCCATTTTCAAGTTCCCTTTGTGCCAGGGTTTCTCTGTAGTACAGTTCTGTGGACAAGACAGCCTCGCCATTCCAGTTCATAGAGTAAGTGAGTCCATTTGGAGTTGTGTCGCCATACTAATTTGGTCTGTGTTTCTTTTTATAGAACCCCAAACCAAATTCTTTTTGGTGGGGAGGTGTTACGAACCCGGATCTGACGTCCGAGCACGGAGCAGTGACAACCGCGCCATCTGTGGGTCAGCTCCCGAAACCCCCTCCAAACGGATGACGACACCTGGTGAGGACGACGTATATTGGCCACAAGGGCCAGTTTCCAGTCCTGTGCAGCGCTCAACACAGCCGCTGCTGACCTCTGGTGAGGTGGTGCTCAGACACCAGCGCCATCTATGGAGTGGATAGGTGGGCGTTTGTGTCTGAGCCTGTAAGTGAGGTGCCTTAGTGTGTCCCAGTTATTGATGACGTGTCTGCTTACAGAGTCGACCTGGGACTGTTGTGATGGGAGTTGAGTCAGTCTACCCGAGGCAGCCGTCTCCATACCTTGTACTTTGCTGCAGCAGTTGTGAAGTCGTCCCCCCGGAAGAACACTGTGGTGTGTTAGCCTGCCAGTGGAGTGGCAGTGAAAGGATTACCCGGGACCAACTGTTGGAGACGATCATCCACTGGGGTATCGAGGACAGGAGAGTGATTTGTGGTGTCACACGAGGCTCCTGTCTAGGGCGTTCCCCTTATATCGTTCGTGGAGTGGCCTGACCAGCGTTGTGAGTCCGGAACCTGCCAGCAGACCGGCTGGATTTGTGGTTGACGGCCTCCACGGCGGTGCCCCCAGTGGACCTGTGTTTTGGCTGACCTGTGGCCAGGGTAGGCTCAACTTCTCAGAAGAATTCGTTGTGAGGCCACGAAGAAGCACCGAGGACTCAGCACCGAGAGTTTTGCACCAGAGTCTTCAGCAGAAGACTACAGTGTATTTTCCCCTGTAAATAAGTGTTAATACCCCTCCCCCTGTGTAACTTTTATATATTATTTATTGGTGTTGGAAATCATTATATTATATTAAGTTCTTAACTTTCTTTCCCTTCCCCCTTTAAGTTTCTTGCGTCACGGATCACATCCCTTGAAAGCCACTACTGGCTTGGGGTCGGATACAACTTCCTCTAACAACATCAGAGTAAGGACCCCGTTGCGTCCCGAGAGGGCCGTAACATCCACTTAACAGATTTTTTCAGACATCCCCGTGAACAGGAGTCCTAGCAGATGTGTGGAAAAAGGCTAACACAGAACAAATGTTTGCACTACAAGGTTGATATTCACTGTACTACCTATTTCAGATTCCCTGTTGATATTAGAGGCAGCAGCAATCTACAGCAGTGGCAGCAGGGAAGATCCCATCAAATATAGACCTGTATCATTGACAAGTGTTATAGTCAAAATATTGGAAAAAACCAGCGTTGAATGTAATGAAACGCCATTTTCTGGGTGAGACCCGGAGGCTCCCCGGAGCTTTACCAGGCTGATATGCTAATGTCAGACTTTGGCATCAGTCATGTGTATGGAGTTCTAGGGCCTACCGGGGACCACGGCCAGAACCTGGCCCCCTCAGAGAGGCAAGGGGAGCAATGGCGTATAGAATGGCTTATGCATCGTTAACGATGCATAAGCAACAGGGCTCCATTAAGGAACATATAATTTCTTCCCACAACCAGACCATCACCAGAGAAGTCTTATAAAAAAACACGGAAATCATCGATAGATACAGCGATAGCAGGCGGCCTGATATCTGCGAGGCACTACACATTAAGAAGTCGATACCAGCAATCAACAGCCAATTAATGCACAACTATATTCTACCCACTTCAAGACTCCGCACCAATATAGAAGCATCAAGAAATATGGGCCAATAGGCCCATTGCAGTTACTTACATTCTTCCTTTTAACTTACAAAATATTATACCCATTATTTCGTGTTCTGTCTTGTGTTGAAAATTTGTTTTCACCTCATCCAAAACTGTTGTAACATCACCTCACCCAAATGCAGGTATAAAATCAAAGCTGTTTAACCCTTACACTGCTCAGGGGTCCTGGGGACATTTACACCCCTCTGCGCAAGAAAAAAAGAATTCAATTTTTTTTTTTCGTCTTCTAGACATGTTAATTTGTGTCCCCTGAGCACGGGGAAAAAAAAATCGTAGGTGACATATTTTGGGCGCAATTGACCGAGGAAGTCTGGCAAAAAGTGGGCGTTGACAGAGGGGTCGTCAGACCCGGTCAGCGTCACCCACGCTGACAGGTGGGAGTTGCCACAAAGATATTATTACCTAATTGTTTCAATGTCTTCGATTTATTTTTTCTTAGTTTTTTTGCAGTAATATTATTCAGTAGTGTCTATTGTAATATATTTATATAATAAAAGTGATGAATAATCGCTATACTCAAAAATATGATGTGCATATTAGTGATTCAATTATGTTTATAAAACGATAAACAAATAGTTTTGCTGCTATTACACTCTATACGCAGGTTATATATAAGTATCTGCATGTTTTGGTCACCATAACGAATCACTAAGTTGGTATTGAGAGTCGAAAAGCAACGAAGAGTTACGGCCACACACCAGCCAGCCACTCGCTGCCACTCCCTCAACACAATCACTAAATTTTCTTCCCCCCAACAATACCATTTGTGGTGTTATTACACTATATACAGACGTTATATATAAGTATGTATATATTTTGTTCACCACAACTGTAAAGCTAAGCTGATATAGTTAGTTCAGGCACTAAGAGTCGTCGCTATACACAGATGGCGGCTCCTTCACTCTTTCAAGGTCACACGCACTAAACTTTCTCCCCCAACAATACTGTTTGCAGTGTTATTACCCTATATACACATATTATATATAAGTATCTACATGTTTTATGCACCGTAACTGTACACCTAAGCTTGTAGTGCGCCCAAAGAGCATAGTGGCCACCCTCTAAACAGCTAGACAAATCGTGCAGACGACGTCACCTCCGTCACCCAAATGGCTCCTCCCAGCATAATCCTTTTGCTGTTATTACACTAATACACACATTATATATAAGTATCTACATTTGTGTTCACCATAGAGAACCACTGACCTGGTATGGTGAATGCAAACAATAACAGGTGGCCACACAGTCAGTAAACGATGCTGTCTCCCTCCGTCTCTCAGCATCACTCTTCCCACAGCGCTAATTATTACAACAATCCTGCCATTATCACAACCCTGGTTATTTATATCACAGTCATGGGTTATCTGTGATATTGTCATCGCTAAATAATAACAATTATATATTTTGACATTTTTCGGCGATGCTGTGGTCACAAGCTGAACAGCAATGCTGTTCGCTCATGCTGCGTGCGCCAGCCTTGGTTCCTCCAACAGTACTGTGCCTCTTACACCTGAGAATATTGCCCACGATTTAAAAAAAAAATGGCGTCTGTTTACAAGAGCCCTGAGGAAGTTACTGTGAACCCCGTGTAGCCGCGGTCCATTTGAATCTGGCCTGGCACCCAATGGCGTATATATTCGCCATGCGCACCGTGGGACATGTTACTCAGGGCGTATGTATACACCATGAGCAGTTTAAGGGTTAAACTCTGTTTAGTGTTTGCAAGTTAGTTGTGTGTGTGTAAACTAAAGTCTTTGAAAATGTAATAATTTATTACGAAACGCGTTCACATGTCAAGCCACCTGCTATCGCTGTATCTATCGATGATTTCTGTGTTGTTTGATAATCATCGATAGATACAGTGATAGCAGGCGGCTTGACGTCTGCGAAGCACTACACATCAAGAAGTCAACACCAGCAATCAACAGCCAATTAATGCACAACTATATTCTACCCACTTCAAGACTCCGCTCCAATATAGAAGCATCAAGAAATATGGACCAATAGGCTTTCTACAATTCCATTCAATACCCATTGTTTCGTGTTCTGTCTTGTGTTTGAATTTAATACCCATTGTTTCGTGTTCTGTCTTGTGTTGGAATTTAATACCCATTGAATACCCATTGTTGAAAGTTCGTTTTTTCACCTCATCCACCTCACCCAAATGTAGATATAAACCTCGAAGATGTGTAAGCTCTATTCAGTTTCAGTTGTGTGTTTGTAAACTAAAGTCTTTGAAAATGTAATAAGTTTTACAAAACGCGCTCAAGTGTCGCGTCAGACTAGAAATAAAAATGAATTTTGGAGAATTGATCTTTGAATTACCATCAACAGTGAAAAGAAATGTAAGAGAGATAGAGAAAATTCGTGTTAGAATTATTAATCTTACTTTTTCGGTCATATTTAATAATATATGTCTACAGGAAAGACTGCTACCAAAATATACTAATATACAAGAGTTGTTACATTCTTGTACAGCCACTAGTACGCGTAGCGTTTCGGGCAAGTCCTTAATCCTATGGTCCCTGGAATACGATCCCCTGCCGCGAAGAATCGTTTTTTCATCCAAGTACACATTTTACTGTTGCGTTAAACAGAGGCTACAGTTAAGGAATTGCGCCCAGTAAATCCTCCCCGGCCAGGATACGAACCCATGACATAGCGCTCGCGGAACGCCAGGCGAGTGTCTTACCACTACACCACGGAGACTGCTAGATCGGAATCGTTTCGCTAGATCGTTTCTTTTCACTGTCGATGGTAATTGAAAAATCAGTTCTCCAAAATTCATTTTTATTTCTAGTCTGACGCCACACTTGAACGCATTTCGTAATAACTTATTACATTTTCAAAGACTTTAGTTTACACACACACAACTATAACCTGCAAACACTAAACAGATTTCTTACTATGCTATAATTCAAATGGCTTTTCATTTTATATACCTGCATTTGGGTGAGGTGATATGTTACAACAGTTTTGGATGAGGTGAAAACAAACTTTCAACACAAGATATTGGGTAAACACGAAATATTGGGTAAAGTTAAAGGGGAAGAATGGAAGTAAATGCAAACGGCCTATTGGCCCATATTTCTTGATGCTTCTATATTGGTGCGGAGTCTTGAAGTGGGTAGAATATAGTTGTGCATTAATTGGCTGTTGATTGCTGGTGTTGACTTCTTAATGTGTAGTGCCTCGCAGATATCAAGCTGCCTGCTATTGGTGCATCTATCGATGATTTCCGTGTTTTTTGTTAAGACTTCTCTGGTGATGGTATGGTTGTGGGAAGAGATTATATGTTCCTTAATGGAGCCCTGTTGCTTATGTATCGTTATTCGCCTGGAAAGAGATGTTGTTGTCTTGCCTATATACTAAGTTCTTTGAGGCTTACAGTCCCTAAGTGGGCATTTGAAGGCATAGACGACATTGGTCTCTTTCAAAGCGTTCTGCTTTGTGTCTGGAGAGTTTCTCATGAGTAGGTTAGCAGTTTTCTTGGTTTTATAGTAAATCGTCAATTGTATCTTCTGATTTTTGTCTGTAGGGGTAACGTTTCTATTAACAATATCTTTCAGGACCCTTTCCTGCGTTTTATGAGCTGTGGAAAAGAAGTTCCTGTAAAATAGTCTAATAGGGGGTACAGGTGTTGTGTTAGTTGTCTCTTCAGAGGTTGCATGGCATTTCACTTTCCTTCTTATGATGTCTTCAATGAAACCATTGGAGAAGCCATTGTTGACTAGGACCTGCCTTACCCTACAAAGTTCTTCATCGACTTGCTTCCATCCTGAGCTGTGGCTGAGAGCACGGTAGACATAAGCGTTAACAACACTCCTCTTGTACCTGTCTGGGCAGTCACTATTGGCATTGAGGCACATTCCTATGTTTGTTTCTCTAGTGTAGACTGCAGTGTGGAAACCTCCGCTCCTTTCCATGACTGTTAGATCTAGAAAGGGCAGCTTCCCATCTCTCCATTTCGTAGGTGAAATGCAACACAGAATTCCGCTCAAATGCCTCCTTCAGCTCCTGCAAATGTCTGACCTCAGGTACCTGAGTAAAAATGTCATCAACATACCTGCAGTATATGGCCGGTTTCAAGTTCATGTCAACGAAGACCTTTTGTTCGATGGTCCCCATGTAGAAGTTCGCAAACAGAGCACCTAGGGGAGAACCCATGGCGACCCCATCTACTTGCTTATACATGTGCCCATCCAGGCTCAAGAAGGATGCCTCTTTAGTACAAGCTTGGAGTAGTTTCCTTAGAATGTTTTCTGGTATGTCAAGAGGAGTACAGGCCAGATCACGATACACTCTGCCCGCTATATATATATATATAAATATATATATATATATATATATATATATATGGTGCATGGCCGTTCTTAGTTGGTGGAGCGATTTGTCTGGTTAATTCCGATAACGAACGAGAGACTGGCCTATTAACTAGTCGACGGATCTCCAGCAATTGGTGTCCAGTTTGCAACTTCTTCTTAGAGGGATTAGCGGCAATTCTAGCCGCACGAGATTGAGCAATAACTCGCCCAACATCATTACCCCCTGCACTAATACAAATAATGGGTTTGTTCCCATTTCCCGTCATAATATCATTCATGTTTTCAACAATATCACCAATTCCAGCTCCCGGATAGCAAACCCTTAATCTGTTCTCCCTATCTCTGGCACAAAACGTTCTGTCTAAATACTTCACCTGGGAATCTCCCACAACCAAAATTCGCTTCGGTACCGCCCTAACTTTCTGAGCAGCCTGAGGGGCCTGCGCTCCGCCGTTCCTCGATGATTTCCTCGCTGCAGGCGCACTACAGCACTCGTCCTCCAACACGGCAAATGAATTTGCCGTGTTTATATATATGTATATATATATATATATATATATATATATATATATATATATATATATATATATATATATATATATATATATATATATATATATATATATATATGCAATTGACGATCACAAAACACTGATCATTTTATGCGGAAAATCCACAGAGAAATAAATAATATATATAATATAATATAATATATATAATAATATATATATATATATATATAATAATACAGAGAAATAAATAATATAGTACAGTATATATATATATACTGTACTTAGTTTATAAATTAAATAGATAAGATTTGGTGGTCTTATCACCACCAAATCAACTACGCCCAGATTTGTATGAGACCAATAGTCAATTTATCCATCATGGTTATGTTTGGGGAAGAGTATCACTCAATCTCAACAATCCTGTAATGTAATTGTGTGTTCCCATAGTAAGTGTAAAATAATCCAGAGTAGTTCAATAAAACCCATGTGTTAAGATGTAACCCACAGTGTATTTTTTGTCCAACTTAGACTAAGAATACTTGATCCTTCCCCCATTATCACATACGATACATACATTTCCTTCCATTATTCATAATAAAGTAAGGATGGGTTTTGTTAGTCTGCACTCTCAGGTATGGCTTACAAACAGCCCTGCTGCTGCAATATGTTACCTAAATATATTATCCCATACTCCGAGATATGTTTATAAAAAATATTGGCCTTGCTGTGAATGTGTTAATCTGTCAGTAATATTAACCCTGCTTTGAAATAGCTAATGCAAAGAATGTATAAAAATATTATGTAATTTGTATTAGTAAATAAAGTACTGTAATATTAGTTTTAAATGTAAATACATCTAGCAAACTAAATATTCTTTTCCACAGGATAACAAGCCAGAGGAATGTTCAGTGTGTTTTAACGATTATGATGACAATCAGCTACGACCTCGCACACTGCCATGTGGCCACACATTCTGCTCCCAGTGTATTGACAATGCTATCAAGAATGGTCAGCTGACCTGCCCCAGCTGCCGTGCCGAGCACACTGCCACAGCTGCTACTCAGTTCCCAATTAGCTATGCTGTGGAGGCTTTTGTTAGGAAACTCAAAAATATCCAGCTAACAACTGAGGAAGTAGTGCCAGCAAAACCTTATGAAGGTCCCGCCAGAGGCATCAGTAAGACATTACGTTCCCTGGTGCAGGAGCAGAAGAGCATCATCAGCAGCCTCATTACTAGCTGTGAAGAGGTACTGTCCCAGCTGGGGGAGTACCGGGGGCAGCTGGGGGACTGGAAGACTCACCACCTCCAGCTCCAGGACAGACTCTATGCTCTGGTAGAGCAGAACAAGTCAGCAATGAAGCTCTTGGAACTGGAGGATACCAGTGTGGTGGATATGACAACACAAGGAGAGGAAGGGAAGACTCAGCTGCAGGCCATGTTGGGGAGCCTTGACACAGTCAACACCCCACAGGAGGTTGGCACAACCATAGACACAGCTGATGAGTGCAAGATGAAGGTAGAAGATTGGCTCCGGAAGTGCCAGGAACTCTTCCCAGATGTCAACACTGTCCACACCTCGGTGAAGGTACACTACCGAAGGTCACATTGTTCTCACCCAACTGAGTGTAGTATGGCCTCTATATAAACACTTTTGACGTGGAGACACATCAAGATGAGAGTTGACTTTATAGATAGGAAACATTTTTATTAATAAAGTCAACTGTCATCTTGGTGTTTCTCTACACTGTGGTCAGTGTAGAGAAACACCATTACTTATATTGTGAAATTATTTTACTCAGAGCCTGATGCTTCATTATAGTCCAGTTACTTTACTCAGAGCCAGATGCTTCATTATAGTCCAGTTACTTTACTCAGAGCCTGATGCTTCATTATAGTCCAGTCACTTTACTCAGAGCCAGATGCTTCATTATAGTCCAGTTACTTTACTCAGAGCCTGATGCTTCATTATAGTCCAGTTACTTTACTCAGAGCCTGATGCTTCATTATAGTCCAGTTACTTTACTCAGAGCCTGATGCTTCATTATAGTCCAGTTACTTTACTCAGAGCCTGATGCTTCATTATAGTCCAGTTACTTTACTCAGAGCCAGATGCTTCATTATAGTCCAGTTACTTTACTCAGTGCCAGATGCTTCATTATAGTCCAGTTACTTTACTCAGAGCCAGATGCTTCATTATAGTCCAGTTACTTTACTCAGAGCCTGATGCTTCATTATAGTCCAGTTACTTTACTCAGAGCCAGATGCTTCATTATAGTCCAGTTACTTTACTCAGAGCCTGATGCTTCATTATAGTCCAGTTACTTTACTCAGAGCCTGATGCTTCATTATAGTCCAGTTACTTTACTCAGAGCCTGATGCTTCATTATAGTCCAGTTACTTTACTCAGAGCCTGATGCTTCATTATAGTCCAGGTTCCACCATTAATGTTTGTGTTGGTAATGACAGGTGCAGGAGACCATCAGGGAGGCCCTGGAGATGACGACCACAGAGACAGGTGCCACAGCTGACCCCGTACACCTGGGAGACTCAGCCTCCACCATTAATGTTTGTGTTGGTAATGACAGGTGCAGGAGACCATCAGGGAGGCCCTGGAGATGATGACCACAAAGACAGGTGCCACAGCTAACCCCGTACACCTGGGAGACTCAGCCTCCACCATTAATGTTTGTGTTGGTAATGACAGGTGCAGGAGACCATCAGGGAGGCCCTGGAGATGATGACCACAGAGACAGGTGCCACAGCTAACCCCGTACACCTGGGAGACTCAGCCTCCACCATTAATGTTTGTGTTGGTAATGACAGGTGCAGGAGACCATCAGGGAGGCCCTGGAGATGATGACCACAGAGACAGGTGCCACAGCTGACCCCGTACACCTGGGAGACTCAGCCTCCAGCATCATGGATAAAGTTCAGGAAATCACTTTAGAGATCCCCCAGAAGCAATTAACAGTAAGTTTGTTATTTTCTCTCATAGGTTATACCACAAGTTATTGAGTTGCGTTTTGAGGAGAGGAAGCCTGTTCTTAGGTTTATCGAGGTTCCCCAAGGTCAACTACTGACTTTCCTTAACATACAATCCACAATAGTTGCCTAACTCCTGGATAAATATTTACTGGTTGGTGAACAGAGGCAACAGGAAACATGTTAACCATTTCTGGCCTGCATGGTGATTGAACCCGCGATCCTGGCCCCCTCACAGAGAGCGGGTGACACTCCACCAACCTTTCCAAAAAAGTATACCTAGTTGATGGGGTTCTGGGAGTTGTTCTACTCCCCAAGCCCGGCCCGAAGCCAGGCTTGACTTGAGAGAGTTTGGTCCACTAGGTTGTTGCTTGGAGCGGCCCGCAGGCCCACATATCCACCACAGCCCGGTTGATCTAGCACTCCTTAGGGGAAACAATCTAGTTTCCACTTGAAGATGTGTACGGTTGTTCCGGCAATATTTCTTGTGCTCGCTGGGAGGACGTTGAATCCAGTAAGAGAGCGAACCAAATCAGACCACTGCTGGGTACGAAGAAACTGAAGCCTTAAAATTGCCAACGAACTCCACAACAATGCCAGCACCAACCCCATGCCAGTAGAGGGATGGGGGTGGGAGGGGCTGGAGCTACAGGTCCAGCACCAACCCCCTGCCAGTAGAGGAGGGCTGGAGCAACAGGTACAACACCAAACCCCTGCCAGTAGAAGGAGGGCTGGAGCTACAGGTCCAGCACCAATCCCCTGCCAGTAGAAGGAGGGCTGGAGCTACAGGTCCAGCACCAATCCCCTGCCAGTAGAGTAGAGGGGGGCTGGAGCAACAGGTACAACACCAACCCCCTGCCAGTAGAAGGGGGGATGAAACTACTGGTCCAGCACCAACTCCCACTGCCAGTAGAGAGGGGCTGGAGCTATAGGTCCAGCACCCACCCCCCTGCCAGTAGAAGGGGGCTGGAGCTACAGGTCCAGCACGAACACCCTGCCAGTAGAAGGGGGGGCAGGAGCTATAGGTAAAGCATCAACCCCTGCCAGTAGAGGGGCCTGGAGCTACAGGTCCAGCACCAACCCCCTGCCAGTAGAGGGGGGGGGGCTGGAGCTACAGGTCCAGCACCAACCCACTGCCAGTAAAGGGGGGCTGGAGCTACAGGTCCAGCACCAACCCACTGCCAGGAAAGGGTGGCTGGAGCTACAGGTCCAGCACCAACCCCATGCCAGTAGAGGGGGGGCTGGAGCTACACATCCAGCACCAACCTCCTGCCAGTAGAGGGGGGCTGGAGCTACAGGTCCAGCACCAACCCACTGCCAGTAAAGGGGGGCTGGAGCTACAGGTCCAGCACCAACCCACTGCCAGTAAAGGGGGGCTGGAGCTACAGGTCCAGCACCAACCCCTTGCCAGTAGAGGGGGGGGGGCTGGAGCTACAGGTACAACTCCAACCCCCTGCCAGTAGAGGGGGGCTGGAGCTACTGGTCCAGCACCAACTCCCCCTGCCAGTAGGGGGGAGGGGGCTGGAGCTACTGGTCCAGCACCAACTCCCCCTGCCAGTAGAGGGGGGCTGGAGCTACAGGTCCAGCACCAACTCCCCCTGCCAGTAGAGGGGGGCTGGAGCTACTGGTCCAGCACCAACCCCCTGCCAGTAGAGGGGGGCTGGAGCTACAGGTCCAGAAGCATCCCCTTCCAGTAGAGAGGGGGCTGGAGCAACAGGTCCAGCACCAACCCCCTGCCAGTAGAGGGGGGCTGGAGCTACAGGTCCAGCACCAACTCCCCCTGCCAGTAGAGTTGGGCTGGAGCAACAGGTCCAGCACCAACCCCCGGCCAGTAGAGGGGGACTGGAGCTACAGGTGCAGCACCAACCCCCTGCCAGTAGAGAGGGGGCTGGAACTACAGGTCCAGCACCCACCCCTTGCCAGTAGTGTGGGGCTGGAGCTACAGGTCCAGCACCAACCCCCTGCCAAAAGAGCAGGGCTGGAGCTACAAGTCCAACACCAACCCCCTGCCAGTAGAGGGGGCTAGAGCTACAGGTCCAGCACCAACCCCCTGCCAGTAGAGGGGGCTGGAGCTACAGATCCTGCACCAACCCCCTGCCAGTAGAGGGGGCTAGAGCTACAGGTCCAGCACCAACCCCCTGCCGGTAGAGGGGGCTGGAGCTACAGATCCAGCACCAACCCCCAGCCAGTAGAGGGGGGGGGGGGGCTGGAGCTACAGGTCCAGCATCAACCCCCTGCCAGTAGAGGGGGGGCTGGAGCTACACGTCAAGCACCAACCCCCTCCCAGTAGAGGGGGGGGGCAGGAGATACAGGTGCAGCACCTACCCCCTGCCAGTAAAGGGGGGCTGGAGCTACAGGTCCAGCACCTACCCCCATGCCAGTAGAGGGGGGGGGGGCTGGAGCTACAGGTCCAGCACCAACCCCCTGCCAGTAGAGGGGGGGCCGGAGCTACAGGTCCAGCACCAACCCCCTGCCAGTAGAGGGGGGGCTGGAGCTACAGGTCCAGCACCAACCTCCTGCCAGTAGAGGGGGGGCTGGAGCTACAGATCCAGCACCAACCCCCTGCCAGTAGAGGGGGGGGGGGGGGCTGGAGCTACTGGTCCAGCACCAACCCCCTGCCAGTAGAGGGAGGCTGGAGCTACAGGTCCAGCACGAACCCCCTGCCAGTAGAAGGGGGCTGGAGCTACTGGTCCAGCACCAACCCCCTGCCAGTAGAGGGAGGCTGGAGCTACAGGTCCAGCACGAACCCCCTGCCAGTAGAAGGGGGCTGGAGCTACTGGTCCAGCACCAACGCCCTGCCAGTAGAGGGGGGCTGGAGCTACAGGTCCAGCACCAACCCCCTGCCAGTAGAGGTGGGGTGGAGCTACACGTCAAGCACCAACCCCCTCCCAGTAGAGGGGGGGGGCTGGAGCTACAGGTCCAGCACGAACCCCCTGCCAGTAGAAGGGGGCTGGAGCTACAGGTCCAGCACCAACCCCCTGCCAGTAGAGGGGGCTGGAGCTACAGGTCCAGCACCAACCCCCTGCCAGTAGAGGGAGGCTGGAGCTACAGGTCCAGCACCAACCCCCTGCCAGTAGAGGGGGGCTGGAGCTACAGGCCCAGCACCAACCCCCTGCCAGTAGAGGGGGGGGGGCTGGAGATACAGGTCCAGCACCAACCCCCTGCCAGTAGAGGGAAGGCTGGAGCTACAGGTCCAGGGCCAACCCTCTGCCAGTAAAGGGGGCTGGAGTTACCGGTCCAGAACCAACCCCCTGCCAGTTGAGGAGGGCTGGAGCTACAGGTCCAGCGCCAACCCCCTGCCAGTAGAGGTGGGCAGGAGCTACAGGTCCAGCACCAACCCCCAGCCAGTAGAGGGGGGCTGGAGCTACAGGTTCAGCACCAACCCCCTGCCAGTAGAGGGGGGGCTGGAGCTACACGTCAAGCACCAACCCCCTGCCAGTAGAGGTGGGGGGGCTGGAGATACAGGTCCAGCACCTACCCCCTGCCAGTAGAGGGGGGCTGGAGCTACAGGTCCAGCACCTACCCCCTGCCAGTAAAGGGGGGCTGGAGCTACATGTCCAGCACCAACCCACTGCCAGTAAAGGGGGGATGGAGCTACAGGTCCAGCACCAACCCCCTGCCAGTAGAGGGGGAGGGCTGGAGCTACAGGTACAACTCCAACCCCCTGCCAGTAGAGGGGGGCTGGAGCTACTGGTCCAGCACCTACCCCCTGCCAGTAAAGGGGGGTTGGAGCTACAGGTACAACTCCAGCCCCCTGCCAGTAGAGGAGGGGCTGGAGCTACAGGTCCAGCACCAACCCCCTGCCAGTAGGGGGGGGCTGGAGCTACAAGTCCAGAACTAACGCCCTGCCAGTAGAGGGGGACATGGAGCTACAGGTCCAGTACCAACCCCCTGCCAGAGGAGGGTCCTGGAGCTACAGGTCTAGCACCAACCCCTTGCCAGTAGAGGGGGACATGTAGCTACAGGTCCAGCACCAACCCCCTGCCAGTAGAGGGGGGGGGCTTGAGCTACAGGTCCAGCACCATCCCCCTGTCAGTAGAGTGGGGGCTAAAGCTAAAGGTCCAGCACCAATTCCCTGCCAGTAGAGGGGGGGCTGGAGCTACAGATCCAGCACCAACCCCCTGCCAGTAGAGGAGGGGGGGCTGGAGCTACAGGTCCAGCACCAACCCCCTGCCAGTAGAGGGGGGGCTGGAGCTACTGGTCCTGCACCGACCCCCTGCCAGTAAAGGGGGGGCTGGAGCTACAGTTGCAGCACCAACCCCCTGCCAGTAGAGGGGGGCTGGAGCTACAGGTCCAGCACCAACTCCCCCTGCCAGTAGAGGGGGGCTGGAGCTACAGGTGCAGCACCAACCCCCTGCCAGTAGAGAGGGGGCTGGAACTACAGGTCCAGCACCCACCCCTTGCCAGTAGTGTGGGGCTGGAGCTACAGGTCCAGCACCAACACCCTGCCAATAGAGCAGGGCTGGAGCTACAAGTCCAACACCAACCCCCTGCCAGTAGAGGGGGCTAGAGCTACAGGTCCAGCACCAACCCCCTGCCAGTAGAGGGGGCTGGAGCTACAGATCCTGCACCAACCCCCTGCCAGTAGATGGGGCTAGAGCTACAGGTCCAGCACCAACCCCCTGCCAGTAGAGGGGGCTGGAGCTACAGATCCAGCACCAACCCCCAGCCAGTAGGGGGGGGGGGGCTGGAGCTACATGTCCAGCACCAACCCCCTGCCAGTAGAGGGGGGGCTGGAGCTACACGTCAAGCACCAACCCCCTCCCAGTAGAGGGGGGGGCAGGAGATACAGGTGCAGCACCTACCCCCTGCCAGTAAAGGGGGGCTGGAGCTACAGGTCCAGCACCTACCCCCTGCCAGTAGAGGGGGGGCTGGAGCTATAGGTCCAGCACCATCCCTCTTCCAGTAGAGGTGGGCTGGAGCTACAGGCCCAGCACCAACCCCCTGCCAGTAGAGGGGGGGGGGGGGGGCTGGAGCTACAGATTTTTTTTTTTTTTTTTTTTTTTTTTTTTTTTTTTTTTTTTTTTTTTACTTTTTTGGTCATCTATTGTTATTAATTATTCTAGTTAATTTTTTACATTCCTAGTTCCCATTAAGTTTTTTTTTTCTTTTTACTTAAAATTACCATTAAGTTTATTTTACTTTAGAATTTTTAATCTGCTTTTTTCTTTGTTTTCTATTTTGTAATTTGCCATTCTTACCTTGTTTTCCTGCAATCAGCCTTTTTATGCAGACAAGTATAGACCCAGAACTAAACCTCTTATCCACTATCTATGACAATCATCACTTCAATGATCAAAATTGCAGATATTTTACAGCACATGATGTAAACAATGTATTAACAGATAATCTCAATATCTCTGTAAACAACTTGAACGTTAGATCCCTAGGTAAACACTTCGATGATGTTAGTGCCTTGATTGAAACTATTGACAACAAATTCTCTTTTATTATACTTACTGAAACGTGGTTGAAAGAGGATAATACTCAACTCTTTAACATGCCTAACTACTCGGCAATTCACAACTGTCGTCAAATGCAGAGAGGTGGTGGTACTGCTCTTTACTACCACCAAGAACTAACATGCTTAAAAATAATTAGAACTAGAGACTGCTGTGGGGAGTATATCTTCGCCAGTTTCAGAGTCAAGGGTGCCGAGTCTGTCCTGTCTGTGGGTGCAGTCTATAGAATTCCTAACACTGATGTGTCTGAATTCAACTCAAACCTTAGAAATCTAATACTAGATAACAGATTGAACAAAAACCATCTAATTATCGCAGGGGACTTTAATATTGACCTCTGCGAGCCTGAACACCCTACTGCTGTTAGCTTCCTCAACTGTATGAATTCCTGCTTCCTCATACCCTTAATCACTAGACCAACTAGAATCACTGATAGTACTGCTACGACTCTAGATCACATCTGGACCAACATAACCTCTCCGCTTACTTCAGGTATAATCACCGATAGCACTACAGACCATTACCCCACATTTCTCTTAACTAACATTAGCAAACCACCTCTAGAGACAAGGGAGTTAAGCTTTAGGCTGCACAATGAAACTGCTATAAACAATTTTATAACTGCTGCTGATAATGTCAACTGGGAGTCCGAGTTAGGTAACATAGGGGACATCAACCTAGCAGTGAAATCTTTTCTACAAACAACTCTTAGCCTTTATAACACCCACTGTCCTATGCTTACAAAACAAGTCACAAGCAAAAGACTTAACAATCCTTGCCTTACAAAGGGAATACTTAAATCCATTAACAAAAAACACGACCTTGAGAAGAAGTATAGGCTAGGAACAGTCTCCAAAGAATTCTCAAAGAATTACTCGTTATTGCTATCTAAAATAATTAGACGAGCCAAAACTAAATACTATGAAGATAAATTTACCCAAATAAAGAGCAACATTAAAAAAACTTGGAGCACAATTTCACAAATATTGGGATCAAAGAAGATTTTAAATAACAAACCAACACTCCTTTCCAATAACGTTGGTCAGCTTTCAGCCTCTGATTCTGCTATTGAGTTCAATAGGTTCTTCTCTTCCATTGGGTCATCCCTTGCAAATGATATTCCATCTTCCTGTACTGATGTTAAGGACTATCTTACAGGTAACTATCCACAGTCTCTGTACCTAAAGCCTACTAGTTCCACCGATGTCAATGAAATAATCCTTTCCCTTAAAACCAAGTCTAGTGCCCTCGAGGAGATACCAACTTTAATTTACAAAAAAGCCTCCAGATCTCTAGCCCCTGCTATTGCATTGCTGTTCAACAAGTCACTTGAACTCCAAACCTTTCCTGACATTCTAAAAAAGCAAGAGTAACCCCTGTCTACAAATGTGGTGATCTCACTGATGTTAACAACTATAGACCTATATCAATCCTGCCTAACTTGTCAAAAATATTCGAAAAGCTAATCTACAAGCAGCTTTACTCTTTTCTAGCCAAACACAATATACTTAGCTCTTGTCAATATGGCTTCAGACCCAAAAAAAGCACTAACGATGCACTTATTAGTATGATTAACGTAATTCACGCAGCTCTTGATAAAAAGGAGTTTCCTGTTGGGTTATTTGTGGACCTGCGTAAGGCTTTTGACACTGTCAACCATCAAAACCTTCTTCTTAAATTACATCATTATGGAGTCAGAGGACACTCCCTGCAATACCTCAAATCTTATCTTACTGACAGGCTCCAGTATGTTTCTGTGAATAATACAATTTCTCCCACCCTACCCATCAACATTGGTGTTCCTCAGGGCAGCATACTTGGCCCTCTCCTCTTTCTCATCTACATTAATGACCTTCCAAATGCCTTCCAGCACCTCAAACCAATTCTATTTGCTGACGACACAACCTTCATTTACTCCAGTCCTGACCCCCTTGCTCTAAATGCCACAGTAAATACTGAGCTAGAGAAAGTCCATCTTTGGCTAACTGCCAACAAACTCACCCTTAACATTGACAAAACGTTTTATATTCTGTTTGGCAATAAATCCTCTAATCAGATAAATCTCAAAATAAACAATACCCAAATTTGTAACAAATTAGATGGCAAATTCCTTGGCGTTCTCATCGACCACAAGCTGAATTTCCAGGGTCACATTCTAAATATATCAAAAAAAGTTTCAAAAACTGTTGGCATTCTTTCTAAGATCAGATATTATGTACCCCGCCCTGCCCTGGTTACTCTCTATTACTCCCTCATCTATCCATACCTCAACTATGGTATTTGTGCTTGGGGTTCTACTACCCAAAATCATTTACGTCCTCTCATTACCCAACACAAAGCTGCTATTAGGACAATAACCAACTCTGG
The DNA here is from genome assembly GCF_040958095.1 of Procambarus clarkii. Classification (NCBI taxonomy): domain Eukaryota; kingdom Metazoa; phylum Arthropoda; class Malacostraca; order Decapoda; family Cambaridae; genus Procambarus; species Procambarus clarkii. The sequence continues at coordinate 139,818 of NW_027189408.1, read as the reverse complement.
CGCCAGACATCACTCGGTACCCTTACTCAAATCTCTGAATATGTTAGATATTAAGTCACTGCACATTCTCTCTTGTGTATTATACATTTATAAAACGCTGAACTGTAATGCCAATCCTGACCTCAAAAGCTTCATTGAAGGTTGTAACAGAACCCATGAGCACCACACCAGGAATAAATACAGTTTTGATATTCCTAGAGTACGACTTAATCAAACTAGAAATGCTCTACAAATCAAGGGACCCAGAATGTGGAATGACCTTCCCAACCATGTTAAAGACTGTACCTCTCTCAACCAGTTTAAGATAAAAACTAAACAATACCTAATAAATTCCCTGTAACCCACCTCACTCCTTTATTGTCAACCCATGTCTGTTATTTTATTTTATTATTATTATTTTTTTTTTTTTAATCAACACTGTTTGTCAACCTATTGTATTTGTGCTGCTTTTTCAGTCATGTTCCCCCTTTTTTTTATCTTTATTTGTATTTGTTTTCAACACTTTTTATTCTTTATGCTCAATTAGTATTAAGTTCTAGATATTAATGTTTTTCTTGCCCGAAACGCATTGCGTAATAGTGGCTTTAGGCATTGTATGTACTAGCTCTATCTATATATCAATCCATTAATGTAACATCACTTGTATGTATGTACCTTACCTGAATAAACATATTTATTTATTTATATTATCCAGCACCAACCCCCTGCCAGTAGAGAGGGGGGGGGGCTGGAGCTACTGGTCCAGCACCAACCCCCTGCCAGTAGAGGGAGGCTGGAGCTACAGGTCCAGCATGAACCCCCTGCCAGTAGAGGGGGGCTGGAGCTACTGGTCCAGTACTAACCCCCTGCCAGTAGAGGGGGGCTGGAGCAACAGGTCCAGCACCAACCCTCTTCCAGTAGAGGGGGGCTGGAGCTACAGGTCCAGTACATACCCCATGCCAGTAGAGAGGGGTTGGAACTACTAGTCCTGCACCAACCCCTGCCAGTAGAGGAGGGCTGGAGCTTCAGGTCCAGCACCAACCCGCTGCCAGTAGAGGGGGGCTGGAGCTACAGGTCCAGCACCAAACCCCTGCCAGTAGAGGGAGCTGCAGCTACAGGTCCAGCACCAACCTCCTGTCAGTAGAGGGGGCTGGAGCTACAGGTCCAGCACCAACCCCCTGCCAGTTGAGGAGGGCTGGAGCTACCGGTCCAGCGCCAAACTCAAGCCAGTAGAGGAGTGCTTGAGCTACAGGTCCAGCACCACCTCATCTGCCAGTAGAGGGGGGGCTGGAGCTACAGGTCCAGCACCAACCACCTACCAATAGAGGGAAGGCTGGAGCTACAGGTCCAGGGCCAACCCCTTGCCAGTAGAGGGGGCTGGAGCTACAGGTCCAGAACCAACCCCCTGCCAGTTGAGGAGGGCTGGAGCTACAGGTCCAGCGCCAACCCCCTGCCAGTAGAGGTGGACAGGAGCTACAGGTCCAGCACCAACCCAGCCAGTAGAGGGGGGCTGGAGCTACAGGTCCAGCACCAACCCCCTGCCAGTAGAGGGGGGGCTGGAGCTACACGTGAAGCACCAACCCCCTCCCAGTAGAGGGGGGGGCTGGAGATACAGGTCCAGCACTTACCCCCTGCCAGTAAAGAGGGGATGGAGCTACAGGTCCAGCACCAACCCACTGCCAGTAAAGGGGGAGGGCTGGAGCTACAGGTACAACTCCAACCCCCTGCCAGTAGAGGGGGCTGGAGCTACAGGTCCAGCACCAACCCCCTGCCAGTAGAGGGGGAGGGCTGGAGCTACAGGTACAACTCCAACCCCCTGCCAGTAGAGGGGGGCTGGAGCTACTGGTCCAGCACCTACCCCCTGCCAGTAGAGGGGGGCTGGGGCTACAGGTCCAGCACCTACCCCCTGCCAGTAAAGAGGGGCTGGAGCTACAGGTACAACTCCAACCCCCTGCCAGTAGAGGGGGGGCTGGAGCTACTGGTCCAGCACCTACCCCCTGCCAGTAGAGGGGGGCTGGAGCTACAGGTCCAGCACCTACCCCCTGCCAGTAAAGGGGGGCTGGAGCTACAGGTACAACTCCAACCCCCTGCCAGTAGAGGAGGGGCTGGAGCTACAGGTCCAGCACCAACCCCCTGCCAGTAGAGGGGGGCTGGAGCTACTGGTCCAGCACCAACCCCCTGCCAGTAGGGGGGGGGGGGCTGGAGCTACAAGTCCAGAACTAACGCCTTGCCAGTAGAGGGGGACATGGAGTTACAGGTCCAGTACCAACCCCCTGCCAGAGGAGGGTCCTGGAGCTACAGGTCTAGCACCAACCCCTTGCCAGTAGAGAGGGGCTGGAGCTACAGGTCCAGCACCAACCCCCAGCCAGTAGAGGGGAGGGGGGGCTGGAGCTACTGGTCCAGCACCAACCCCCTGCCAGTAGAGGGAGGCTGGAGCTACAGGTCCAGCACGAACCCCCTGCCAGTAGAGGGGGGCTGGAGCTACTGGTCCAGCACCAACCCCCTGCCAGTAGAGGTGGGGTGGAGCTACACGTCAAGCACCAACCCCCCTCTCAGTAGAGGGGGGGGGGCAGGAGATACAGGTCCAGCACCAACCCCCTGCCAGTAGAGGGGGGGGGGGGCTGGAGCTACAGGTCCAGCACCATCCCCCTGTCGGTAGAGTGGGGCTGGAGCTACAGGTCCAGCACCAATCCCCTGCCAGTAGAGGGGGGGGGCTGGAGCTACAGATCCAGCACCAACCCCCTGCCAGTAGAGGGGGGGGGCTGGAGCTACAGGTCCAGCACCAACCCCCTGCCAGTAGAGGGGGGGCTGGAGCTACTGGTCCTGCACCGACCCCCTGCCAGTAGAGGGGTTGGGGGCTTGAGCTACAGTTGCAGCACCAACCCCCTGAAAGTAGAGGGGGGCTGGAACTACAGGTCCAGCACCCACCCCTTGCCAGTAGTGTGGGGCTGGAGCTACAGGTCCAGCACCAACCCCCTGCCAATAGAGCAGGGCTGGAGCTACAAGTCCAACACCAACCCCCTGCCAGTAGAGGGGGCTAGAGCTACAGGTCCAGCACCAACCCCCTGCCAGTAGAGGGGGCTGGAGCTACAGATCCTGCACCAACCCCCTGCCAGTAGAGGGGGCTAGAGATACAGGTCCAGCTCCAACCCCCAGCCAGTAGAGGGGGGCTGGAGCTACTGGTCCAGCACCAACCCCCTGCCAGTAGAGGGGGGGCTGGAGCTACACGTCAAGCACCAACCCCCTCCCAGTAGAGGGGGGGGGGCAGGAGATACAGGTGCAGCACCTACCCCCTGCCAGTAAAGGCGGGCTGGAGCTACAGGTCCAGCACCTACCCCCTGCCAGTAGAGATGGGCTGGAGCTATAGGTCCAGCACCAACCCTCTTCCAGTATAGATGGGCTGGAGCTACAGGTCCAGCACCAACCCCCTGCCAGTAGGGGGGGGGGGCTGGAGCTACAAGTCCAGAACTAACGCCCTGCCAGTAGAGGGGGACATGGAGCTACAGGTCCAGCACCAACCCCCTGCCAGAGGAGGGTCCTGGAGGTACAGGTCTAGCACCAACCCCTTGCCAGTAGAGAGAGGCTGGAGCTACAGGTCCAGCACCAACCCCCTGCCAGTAGAGGGGGGGGGGGCAGGAGCTACAGGTCCAGCACCATCCACCTGTCAGTAGAGTGGAGCTGGAGCTACAGGTCCAGCACCAATCCCCTGCCAGTAGAGGGGGGGCTGGAGCTACAGATCCAGCACCAACCCCCTGCCAGTAGAAGGGGGGGGGGGGGCTGGAGCTACAGGTCCAGCACCAACCCCCTGCCAGTAGAGGGGGGGGGGGCTGGAGCTACTGGTCCTGCACCGACCCCCTGCCAGTAAAGGGGGGGCTGGAGCTACAGTTGCAGCACCAACCCCCGGCCAGTAGAGGGGGACTGGAGCTACAGGTGCAGCACCAACCCCCTGCCAGTAGAGAGGGGGCTGGAAGTACAGGTCCAGCACCCACCCCTTGCCAGTAGTGTGGGGCTGGAGCTACAGGTCCAGCACCAACCCCCTGCCAATAGAGCAGGGCTGGAGCTACAAGTCCAACACCAACCCCCTGCCAGTAGAGGGGGCTAGAGCTACAGGTCCAGCACCAACCCCCTGCCAGTAGAGGGGGCTGGAGCTACAGATCCTGCACCAACCCCCTGCCAGTAGAGGGGCTAGAGCTACAGGTCCAGCACCAACCCCCTGCCAGTAGAGGGGGCTGGAGCTACAGATCCAACACCAACCCCCAGCCAGTAGAGGGGGGGCTGGAGCTACAGGTCCAGCACCAACCCCCTGCCAGTAGAGGGGGGGCTGGAGCTACACGTCAAGCACCAACCCCCTCCCAGTAGAGGGGGGGGGGCAGGAGATACAGGTGCAGCACCTACCCCCTGCCAGTAAAGGGGGGCTGGAGCTACAGGTCCAGCACCTACCCCCTGCCAGTAGAGGGGGGGCTGGAGCTATAGGTCCAGCACCATCCCTCTTCCAGTAGAGGTGGGCTGGAGCTACAGGTCCAGCACCAACCCCCTGCCAGTAGAGGTGTGGTGGAGCTACACGTCAAGAACCAACCCCCTCCCAGTAGAGGGGGGGGGCTGGAGCTACAGATCCAGCACCAACCCGCTGCCAGTAGAGGGAGCTGGAGCTACAGTTCCAGCACCAACCTCCTGGCAGTAGAGGGGGCTGGAGCTACAGGTCCAGCACCAACCCCCTGCCAGTAGAGGAGGGCTGGAGCTACAGGTCCAGCGCCAACCCCAAGCCAGTAGAGGAGGGCTTGAGCTACAGGTCCAGCACCACCCCATCTGCCAGTAGAGGGGGGGCTGGAGCTACAGGTCCTGCACCAACCACCTGCCAATAGAGGGAAGGCTGGAGCTACAGGTCCAGGGCCAACCCCTTGCCAGTAGAGGGGGTTGGAGCTACAGGTCCAGCACCAACCCCCTGCCAGTAGAGGGAAGGCTGGAGCTACAGGTCCAGGGCCAACCCTCTGCCAGTAAAGGGGGCTGGAGCTACAGGTCCAGAACCAACCCCCTGCCAGTTGAGGAGGGCTGGAGCTACAGGTCCAGCGCCAACCCCCTGCCAGTAGAGGTGGGCAGGAGCTACAGGTCCAGAACCAACCCCCAGCCAGTAGAGGGGGGCTAGAGCTACAGGTCCAGCACCAACCCCCTGCCAGTAGAGGGGGGCTGGAGCTACAGGTCCAGCACCAACCCCCTGCCAGTAGAGGGGGGCAGGAGCTACAGGTCCAGCACCTACCCCCTGCCAGTAGAGGGGGGCTGGAGCTACAGGTTCAGCACCAACCCCCTGCCAGTAGAGGGGGGGCTGGAGCTACACGTCAAGCACCAACCCCCTGCCAGTAGAGGGGGGCTGGAGCTACAGGTCCAGCACCAACCCACTGCCAGTAAAGGGGGGCTGGAGCTACAGGTCCAGCACCAACCCCCTGCCAGTAGATGGGGAGGGCTGGAGCTACAGGTACAACTCCAACCCCCTGCCAGTAGAGGGGGGCTGGAGCTACTGGTCCAGCACCTACCCCCTGCCAGTAGAGGGGGGCTGGAGCTACAGGTCCAGCACCTACCCCCTGCCAGTAAAGGGGGGCTGGAGCAACAGGTACAACTCCAACCCCCTGCCAGTAGAGGAGGGGCTGGAGCTACAGGTCCAGCACCAACCCCCTGCCAGTAGAGGGGGGCTGGAGCTACTGGTCCAGCACCAACCCCCTGCCAGTAGGGGGGGGCATGAGCTACAAGTCCAGAACTAACGCCCTGCCAGTAGAGGGGGACATGGAGCTACAGGTCCAGTACCAACCCCCTGCCAGAGGAGGGTCCTGGAGCTACAGGTCTAGCAAGCAACCCCTTGCCAGTAGAGAGGGGCTGGAGCTACAGGTCCAGCACCAACCCCCTGCCAGTAGAGGGGGGGGGGCTGGAGCTACAGGTCCAGCACCATCCCCCTGTCAGTAGAGTGGGGCTGGAGCTACAGGTCCAGCACCATCCCCCTGTCAGTAGAGTGGGGCTGGAGCTACAGGTCCAGCACCAATCCCCTGCCAGTAGAGGGGGGGCTGGAGCTACAGATCCAGCACCAACCCCCTGCCAGTAGAGGGGGGGGGCTGGAGCTACAGGTCCAGCACCAACCCCCTGCCAGTAGAGGGGGGCTGAAGCTACTGGTCCTGCACCGACCCCCTGCCAGTAGAGGGGGGGCTGGAACTACAGTTGCAGCACCAAACCCCTGCCAGTAGAGGGGGGCTGGAACTACAGGTCCAGCACCCACCCCTTCTTGAGGTTATCTTGAGATGATTTCGGGGCTTTTTAGTGTCCCCGCGGCCCGGTCCTCGACCAGGCCTCCACCCCCAGGAAGCAGCCCGTGACAGCTGACTAACACCCAGGTACCTATTTTACTGCTAGGTAACAGGGGCATAGGGTGAAAGAAACTCTGCCCAATGTTTCTCGCCGGCGCCTGGGATCGAACCCAGGACCACAGGATCACAAGTCCAGCGTGCTGTCCGCTCGGCCGACCGGCTCCCAGCCGGCTCCCAGCCGACCGGCTCCCTTGCCAGTAGTGTGGGGCTGGAGCTACAGGTCCAGCACCAACCCCCTGCCAATTGAGCAGGGCTGGAGCTACAAGTCCAACACCAACCCCCTGCCAGTAGAGGGGGCTAGAGCTACAGGTCCAGCACCAACCCCCTACCAGTAGAGGGGGCTGGAGCTACAGATCCTGCACCAACCCCCTGCCAGAAGAGGGGGCTAGAGCTACAGGTCCAGCTCCAACCCCCAGCCAGTAGAGGGGGGCTGGAGCTACAGGTCCAGCACTTACCCCCTACCAGTAGAGGGGGGCTGGAGCTACAGGTCCAGCACCTACCCCCTGCCAGTAAAGGGGGGATGGAGCTACAGGTCCAGCACCTACCCCCTGCCAGTAAAGGGGGGATGGAGCTACAGGTCCAGCACCAACCCACTGCTAGTAAAGGGGGGCTGGAGCTACAGGTCCAGCCCCAACCCCCTGCCAGTAGAGGGGAGGGCTGGAGCTACAGGTACAACTCCAACCCCCTGCCAGTAGAGGGGGGCTGGAGCTACTGGTCCAGCACCTACCCCCTGCCAGTAGAGGGGGGCTGGAGCTACAGGTCCAGCACCTACCCCCTGCCAGTAAAGGGGGGCTGGAGCTACAGGTCCAGCACCAACCCACTGCTAGTAAAGGGGGGCTGGAGCTACAGGTCCAGCACCAACCCTCTGCCAGTAGAGGGGGAGGGCTGGAGCTACAGGCACAACTCCAACCCCCTGCCAGTAGAGGGGGGCTGGAGCTACTGGTCCAGCCCTACCCCCTGCCAGTAGAGGGGGGCTGGAGCTACAGGTCCAGCACCTACCCCCTGCCAGTAAAGGGGGGCTGGAGCTACAGGTACAACTCCAACCCCCTGCCAGTAGAGGAGGGGCTGGAGCTACAGGTCCAGCACCAACCCCCTGCCAGTAGAGGGGGGCTGGAGCTACAGGTCCAGCACCAACCCTCTTCCAGTAGAGGGGGGCTGGAGCTACAGGTCCAGCACATACCCCATGCCAGTAGAAAGGGGTTGGAACTACTAGTCCTGCACCAACCCCTGCCAGTAGAGGAGGGCTGGAGCTACAGGTCCAGCACCAACCGTCTGCCAGTAGAGGGGGGCTGGAGCTACAGGTCCAGCACCAAACCCCTGCCAGTAGAGGAGGGTTGGAGCTTCAGGTCCAGCACCAATCCGCTGCCAGTAGAGGGGGGCTGGAGCTACAGGTCCAGCACCAAACCCCTGCCAGTAGAGGGAGCTGGAGCTACAGGTCCAGCACCAACCTCCTGGCAGTAAAGGGGGCTGGAGCTACAGGTCCAGCACCAACCCCCTGTCAGTAGAGGTGGGCAGGAGCTACAGGTCCAGCACCAACCCCCAGCCAGTAGAGGGGGCTGGAGCTACAGGTCCAGCACCAACCCCCTGCCAGTAGAGGGGGGGCTCGAGCTACACGTCATGCACCAACCCCCTCCCAGTAGAGGGGGGGGGGGGGGGCTGGAGATACAGGTCCAGCACCTACCCCCTGCCAGTAGAGGGGGGCTGGAGCTACAGGTCCAGCAATTACCCTCTGCCAGTAAATGGGGGCTGGAGCTACAGGTCCAGCACCAACCCACTGCCAGTAAAGGGGGGCTGGAGCTACAGGTCCAGCACCAACCCCCTGCCAGTAGAGGGGGAGGGCTGGAGCTACAGGTACAACTCCAACCCCCTGCCAGTAGAGGGGGGGCTGGAGCTACTGGTCCAGCACCTACCCCCTGCCAGTAGAGGGGGGCTGGAGCTACAGGTCCAGCACCTACCCCCTGCCAGTAAAGGGGGACTGGAGCTACAGGTACAACTCCAACCCCCTGCCAGTAGAGGAGGGGCTGGAGCTACAGGTCCAGCACCACCCCCCTGCCAGTAGAGGGGGGCTGGAGCTACTGGTCCAGCACCAACCCCCTGCCAGTAGGGGGGGGCTGGAGCTACAAGTCCAGTACCAACCCCCTGCCAGAGGAGGGTCATGGAGCTACAGGTCTAGCACCAACCCCTTGCCAGTAGAGAGGGGCTGGAGCTACAGGTCCAGCACCAACCCCCTGCCAGTAGAGGGGGGGGGGCTGGAGCTACAGGTCCAGCACCATCCCCCTGTCAGTAGAGTGGGGCTGGAGCTACAGGTCCAGCACCAATCCCCTGCCAGTAGAGGGGGGGCTGGAGCTACAGATCCAGCACCAACCCCCTGCCAGTAGAGGGGGGGGGGGCGCTGGAGCTACAGGTCCAGCACCAACCCCCTGCCAGTAGAGGGGGGCTGGAACTACAGGTCCAGCACCCACCCCTTGCCAGTAGTGTGGGGCTGGAGCTACAGGTCCAGCACCAACCCCCTGCCAATAGAGCAGGGCTGGAGCTACAAGTCCAACACCAACCCCCTGCCAGTAGAGGGGGCTAGAGCTACAGGTCCAGCTCCAACCCCCAGCCAGTAGAGGGGGGCTGGAGCTACAGGTCCAGCACCAACCCCCTGCCAGTAGAGGGGGGCTGGAGCTATAGGTCCAGCACCAACCCTCTTCCAGTAGAGGTGGGCTGCAGCTACAGGTCCAGCACCAACCCCCAGCCAGTAGAGGGGGGGCTGGAGCTACAGGCCCAGCACCAACCCCCTGCCAGTAGAGGGGGGGCTGGAGCTACACGTCAAGCACCAACCCCCTCCCAGTAGAGGTGGAGGGCAAGAGATACAGGTGCAGAACCCACCCCCTGCCAGTAAAGGGGGGCTGGAGCTACAGGTCCAGCACCTACCCCCTGCCAGTAGAGGGGGGCTGGAGCTATAGGTCCAGCACCAACCTTCTTCCAGTAGAGGTGGGCTGGAGCTACAGGTCCAGCACCAACCCCCAGCCAGTAGAGGGGGGGCTGGAGCTACAGGCCCAGCACCAACCCCCTGCCAGTAGAGGGGGGGCTGGAGCTACACGTCAAGCACCAACCCCCTCCCAGTAGAGGTGGAGGGCAAGAGATACAGGTGCAGAACCCACCCCCTGCCAGTAAAGGGGGGCTGGAGCTACAGGTCCAGCACCTACCCCCTGCCAGTAGAGGGGGGCTGGAGCTATAGGTCCAGCACCAACCCTCTTCCAGTAGAGGTGGGCTGCAGCTACAGGTCCAGAACCAACCCCCTGCCAGTAGAGGGGGCTAGAGCTACAGATCCAGCACCAACCCCCATTGCCAGTAGAGGGGGGGGGCTGGAGCTACAGGTCCAGCACCAACCCCCTGCCAGTAGAGCGGGGGGGCTGGAGCTACTGGTCCAGCACCAACCCCCTGCCAGTAGAGGGTGGGGGGCTGGAGCTTCAGGTCCAGCACCAACCCCCTGCCAGTAGAGGAGGGGGGGCTGGAGCTACTGGTCCAGCACCAACCCGCTGCCAGTAGAGGGGGGCTGGAGCTACAGGTCCAGCACCAACCATCTGCCAGTTTAAGGGGTCCTGGAGCTTCAGGTCCAGCACCAATCCCCTGCCAGTAGAGGGGGGTGGGCTGGAGCTACAGGTCCAGCACCAACCCCCTGCCAGTAGAGGAGGGGGGGCTGGAGCTACTGGTCCAGCACCAACCCCCTGCCAGTAGAGGGGGGCTGGAGCTACAGGTCCAGCACCAACCATCTGCCAGTTTAAGGGGTCCTGGAGCTTCAGGTCCAGCACCAATCCCCTGCCAGTAGAGGGGGGTGGGCTGGAGCTACAGGTCCAGCACCAACCCCCTGCCAGTAGAGGGGGGGGGGCTGGAGCTACAGGTCCAGCACCACCTCTCTACCAGTAGAGGGGGGCTGGAGCTACAGGTCCAGCACCAACCCGCTGCCAGTAGAGGGGGGCTGGAGCTACAGGTCCAGCACCAAACCCCTGCCAGTAGAAGGGGGCTGGAGCAACAGGTCCAGCACCAACCCCCTGCCAGTAGAGGAGGGCTGGAGCTACAGGTCCAGCGCCAACCCCAAGCCAGTAGAGGGGGGCTTGAGCTACAGGTCCAGCACCACCCCTCTGCCAGTAGAGGGGGGGCTGGAGCTACAAGTCCAGCACCAACCACCTGCCAATAGAGGGAAGGCTGGTGCTACAGGTCCAGGGCCAACCCCCTGCCAGTTGAGGAGGCTGGAGCTACAGGTCCAGCACCAACCCCCTGCCAGTAGAGGGAAGGCTGGAGCTTCAGGTCCAGGGCCAACCCCCTGCCAGTAAAAGGGGCTGGAGTTACAGGTCCATAACCAACCCCCTGCCAGTTGAGGAGGGCTGGAGCTACAGGTCCAGCGCCAACCCCCTGCCAGTAGAGGTGGGCAGGAGCTACAGGTCCAGCACCAACCCCCAGCCAGTAGAGGGGGGCTGGAGCTACAGGTCCAGCACCAACCCCCTGCCAGTAGAGGGGGGGCTGGAGCTACACGTCAAGCACCAACCCCCTCCCATTAGAGGGGGGGCTGGAGATACAGGTGCAGCACCTACCCCCTGCCAGTAGAGGGGGGCTGGAGCTACAGGTCCAGCACCTACCCCCTGCCAGTAGAGGGGGGCTGGAGCTACAAGTCCAGCACGAAACCCCTGCCAGTAGAGGGGGGATGGAGCTACTGGTCCAGCACTAACCCCCTGCCAGTATAGGGGGGGCTGGAGCTATAGGTCCAGCACCTACCCCCTACCAGTAGAGGGGGGCTGGAGCTACAGGTCCAACACGAACCCCCTGCCAGTAGAGGGGAGCTGGAGCTACTGGTCCAGCACCTACCCCCTGCCAGTAGAGGGGGAGGGCTGGAGCTACAGGTACAACTCCAACCCCCTGCCAGTAGAGGGGGGCTGGAGCTACTGGTCCAGCACCTACCCCCTGCCAGTAGAGGGGGAGGGCTGGACCTACAGGTACAACTCCAACCCCCTGCCAGTAGAGGGGGGCTGGAGCTACTGGTCCAGCACCTACCCCCTGCCAGTAGAGGGGGGCTGGAGCTACAGGTCCAGCAATTACCCTCTGCCAGTAAATGGGGGCTGGAGCTACAGGTCCAGCACCAACCCACTGCCAGTAAAGGGGGGCTGGAGCTACAGGTCCAGCACCAACCCCCTGCCAGTAGAGGGGGAGGGCTGGAGCTACAGGTACAACTCCAACCCCCTGCCAGTAGAGGGGGGCTGGAGCTACTGGTCCAGCACCTACCCCCTGCCAGTAGAGGGGGGCTGGAGCTACAGGTCCAGCACCTACCCCCTGCCAGTAAAGGGGGACTGGAGCTACAGGTACAACTCCAACCCCCTGCCAGTAGAGGAGGGGCTGGAGCTACAGGTCCAGCACCAACCCCCTGCCAGTAGAGGGGGGCTGGAGCTACTGGTCCAGCACCAACCCCCTGCCAGTAGGGGGGGGCTGGAGCTACAAGTCCAGTACCAACCCCCTGCCAGAGGAGGGTCATGGAGCTACAGGTCTAGCACCAACCCCTTGCCAGTAGAGAGGGGCTGGAGCTACAGGTCCAGCACCAACCCCCTGCCAGTAGAGGGGGGGGGGGCTGGAGCTACAGGTCCAGCACCATCCCCCTGTCAGTAGAGTGGGGCTGGAGCTACAGGTCCAGCACCAATCCCCTGCCAGTAGAGGGGGGGCTGGAGCTACAGATCCAGCACCAACCCCCTGCCAGTAGAGGGGGGGGGGGCTGGAGCTACAGGTCCAGCACCAACCCCCTACCATTAGAGGGGGGGCTGGAGCTACTGGTCCTGCATCGACCCCCTGCCAGTAGAGGGGGGGCTGGAGCTACAGTTGCAGCACCAACCCCCTGCCAGTAGAGGGGGGCTGGAACTACAGGTCCAGCACCCACCCCTTGCCAGTAGTGTGGGGCTGGAGCTACAGGTCCAGCACCAACCCCCTGTCAATAGAGCAGGGCTGGAGCTACAAGTCCAACACCAACCCCCTGCCAGTAGAGGGGGCTAGAGCTACAGGTCCAGCTCCAACCCCCAGCCAGTAGAGCTGGGCTGGAGCTACAGGTCCAGCACCAACCCCCTCCCAGTAGAGGGGGGGGGGGCAGGAGATACAGGTGCAGCACCTACCCCCTGCCAGTAAAGGGGGGCTGGAGCTACAGGTCCAGCACCTACCCCCTGCCAGTAGAGGGGGGCTGGAGCTATAGGTCCAGCACCAACCCTCTTCCAGTAGAGGTGGGCTGGAGCTACAGGTCCAGCACCAACCCCCAGCCAGTAGAGGGGGGGCTGGAGCTACAGGCCCAGCACCAACCCCCTGCCAGTAGAGGGGGGGCTGGAGCTACACGTCAAGCACCAACCCCCTCCCAGTAGAGGTGGAGGGCAAGAGATACAGGTGCAGAACCTACCCCCTGCCAGTAAAGGGGGGCTGGAGCTACAGGTCCAGCACCTACCCCCTGCCAGTAGAGGGGGGCTGGAGCTACAGGTCCAGCACCAACCATCTGCCAGTTTAAGGGGTCCTGGAGCTTCAGGTCCAGCACCAATCCCCTGCCAGTAGAGGGGGGGCTGGAGCTACAGGTCCAGCACCAACCCCCTGCCAGTAGAGGGGGGGGGGGCTGGAGCTACAGGTCCAGCACCACCTCTCTACCAGTAGAGGGGGGCTGGAGCTACAGGTCCAGCACCAACCCGCTGCCAGTAGAGGGGGGCTGGAGCTACAGGTCCAGCACCAAACCCCTGCCAGTAGAAGGGGGCTGGAGCAACAGGTCCAGCACCAACCCCCTGCCAGTAGAGGAGGGCTGGAGCTACAGGTCCAGCGCCAACCCCAAGCCAGTAGAGGGGGGCTTGAGCTACAGGTCCAGCACCACCCCTCTGCCAGTAGAGGGGGGGCTGGAGCTACAGGTCCAGCACCAACCACCTGCCAATAGAGGGAAGGCTGGTGCTACAGGTCCAGGGCCAACCCCCTGCCAGATGAGGGGGCTGGAGCTACAGGTCCAGCACCAACCCCCTGCCAGTAGAGGGAAGGCTGGAGCTTCAGGTCCAGGGCCAACCCCCTGCCAGTAAAAGGGGCTGGAGTTACAGGTCCAGAACCAACCCCCTGCCAGTTGAGGAGGGCTGGAGCTACAGGTCCAGCGCCAACCCCCTGCCAGTAGAGGTGGGCAGGAGCTACAGGTCCAGCACCAACCCCCAGCCAGTAGAGGGGGGCTGGAGCTACAGGTCCAGCACCAACCCCCTGCCAGTAGAGGGGGGGCTGGAGCTACACGTCAAGCACCAACCCCCTCCCATTAGAGGGGGGGGCTGGAGATACAGGTGCAGCACCTACCCCCTGCCAGTAGAGGGGGGCTGGAGCTACAGGTCCAGCACCTACCCCCTGCCAGTAGAGGGGGGCTGGAGCTACAGGTCCAGCACCAACCCCCTGCCAGTAGAGGGGGGCTGGAGCTACAAGTCCAGCACGAAACCCCTGCCAGTAGAAGGGGGATGGAGCTACTGGTCCAGCACTAACCCCCTGCCAGTATGGGGGGGGGGCTGGAGCTATAGGTCCAGCACCTACCCCCTACCAGTAGAGGGGGGCTGGAGCTACAGGTCCAGCACGAACCCCCTGCCAGTAGAGGGGAGCTGGAGCTACTGGTCCAGCACCAACCCTCTTCCAGTAGAGGGGGGCTGGAGCTTCAGGTCCAGCACCAACCCCCTGCCAGTAGAGGGGGGAGGCTGGAGTTACTGGTACAGCACCAACCCCCTGCCAGTAGAGGGGGGCTGAAGCTATAGGTCCAGCACGAACCCCCTGCCAGTAGAGGGGGGCTGGAGCTACTGGTCCAGCACTAACCCCCTGCCAGTAGAGGGGGGCTGGAGCTACAAGTCCAGCACCAACCCTCTTCCAGTAGAGGGGGGCTGGAGCTACAGGTCAAGCAGCTACCCCCTGCCAGTAGAGGGGGGTTGGAACTTCAGGTCCAGCACCAACCATCTGCCAGTTTAAGGGGTCCTGGAGCTTCAGGTCCAGCACCAGTCCCCTGCCAGTAGAGGGGGGGCTGGAGCTACAGGTCCAGCACCAACCCCCTGCCAGTAGAGGAAGGTTGGAGCTACAGGTCCAGCACCAACCATCTGCCAGTAGAAGGGGTCCTGGAGCTTCAGGTCCAGCACCAATCCCCTGCCAGTAGAGGGGGGGGCTGGAGTTACAGGTCCAGCATCAACCCCCTGGCAGTGGAAGGGGGGGCTGGAGCTACAGGTCCAGCCCCACCCCTCTACCAGTAGAGGGGGGCTGGAGCTACAGGTCCAGCACCATCCCGCTGCCAGTAGAGGGGGGCTGGAGCTACAGGTCCAGCACCAAACCCCTGCCAGTAGAGGGGGGCTGGAGCTACACGTCAAGCACCAACCCCCTCCCAGTAGAGGGGGGGGGGCTGGAGATACAGGTCCAGCACCTACCCCCTGCCAGTAGAGGGGGGCTGGAGCTACAGGTCCAGCACCTACCCCCTGCCAGTAAAGGGGGGCTGGAGCTACAGGTCCAGCACCAACCCACTGCCAGTAAAGGGGGGCTGGAGCTACAGGTCCAGCACCAACCCCCTGCCAGTAGAGGGGGAGGGCTGGAGCTACAGGTACAACTCCAACCCCCTGCCAGTAGAGGGGGGCTGGAGCTACTGGTCCAGCACCTACCCCCTGCCAGTAGAGGGGGAGGGCTGGAGCTACAGGTACAACTCCAACCCCCTGCCAGTAGAGGGGGGCTGGAGCTACTGGTCCAGCACCTACCCCCTGCCAGTAGAGGGGGGCTGGAGCTACAGGTCCAGAACCAACCCCCTGCCAGTTGAGGAGGGCTGGAGCTACAGGTCGAGCGCCAACCCCCTGCCAGTAGAGGTGGGCAGGAGCTACAGGTCCAGCACCAACCCCCAGCCAGTAGAGGGGGGCTGGAGCTACAGGTCCAGCACCAACCCCCTGCCAGTAGAGGGGGGGCTCGAGCTACACGTCATGCACCAACCCCCTCCCAGTAGAGGGGGGGGGGGGCTAGAGATACAGGTCCAGCACCTACCCCCTGCCAGTAGAGGGGGGCTGGAGCTACAGGTCCAGCAATTACCCTCTGCCAGTAAATGGGGGCTGGAGCTACAGGTCCAGCACCAACCCACTGCCAGTAAAGGGGGGCTGGAGCTACAGGTCCAGCAAAAACCCCCTGCCAGTAGAGGGGGAGGGCTGGAGCTACAGGTACAACTCCAACCCCCTGCCAGTAGAGGGGGGCTGGAGCTACTGGTCCAGCACCTACCCCCTGCCAGTAGAGGGGGGCTGGAGCTACTGGTCCAGCACCAACCCCCTGCCAGTAGGGGGGGGCTGGAGCTACAAGTCCAGTACCAACCCCCTGCCAGAGGAGGGTCATGGAGCTACAGGTCTAGCACCAACCCCTTGCCAGTAGAGAGGGGCTGGAGCTACAGGTCCAGCACCAACCCCCTGCCAGTAGAGGGGGGGGGGCTGGAGCTACAGGTCCAGCACCATCCCCCTGTCAGTAGAGTGGGGCTGGAGCTACAGGTCCAGCACCAATCCCCTGCCAGTAGAGGGGGGGCTGGAGCTACAGATCCAGCACCAACCCCCTGCCAGTAGAGGGGGGGGGGCTGGAGCTACAGGTCCAGCACCAACCCCCTACCATTAGAGGGGGGGCTGGAGCTACTGGTCCTGCATCGACCCCCTGCCAGTAGAGGGGGGGCTGGAGCTACAGTTGCAGCACCAACCCCCTGCCAGTAGAGGGGGGCTGGAACTACAGGTCCAGCACCCACCCCTTGCCAGTAGTGTGGGGCTGGAGCTACAGGTCCAGCACCAACCCCCTGTCAATAGAGCAGGGCTGGAGCTACAAGTCCAACACCAACCCCCTGCCAGTAGAGAGGGCTAGAGCTACAGGTCCAGCTCCAACCCCCAGCCAGTAGAGGGGGGCTGGAGCTACAGGTCCAGCACCAACCCCCTCCCAGTAGAGGGGGGGGGGCAGGAGATACAGGTGCAGCACCTACCCCCTGCCAGTAAAGGGGGGCTGGAGCTACAGGTCCAGCACCTACCCCCTGCCAGTAGAGGGGGGCTGGAGCTATAGGTCCAGCACCATCCCTCTTCCAGTAGAGGTGGGCTGGAGCTACAGGTCCAGCACCAACCCCCAGCCAGTAGAGGGGGGGCTGGAGCTACAGGCCCAGCACCAACCCCCTGCCAGTAGAGGGGGGGCTGGAGCTACACGTCAAGCACCAACCCCCTCCCAGTAGAGGTGGAGGGCAAGAGATACAGGTGCAGAACCTACCCCCTGCCAGTAAAGGGGGGCTGGAGCTACAGGTCCAGCACCTACCCCCTGCCAGTAGAGGGGGGCTGGAGCTATAGGTCCAGCACCAACCCTCTTCCAGTACAGGTGGGCTGCAGCTACAGGTCCAGAACCAACCCTCTGCCAGTAGAGGGGGCTAGAGCTACAGATCCAGCACCAACCCCCATTACCAGTAGAGGGGGGGCTGGAGCTACAGGTCCAGCACCAACCCCCTGCCAGTAGAGGGGGGGAGGCTGGAGCTACTGGTCCAGCACCAACCCCCTGCCAGTAGAGGGGGGGGGGGCTGGAGCTTCAGGTCCAGCACCAAGCCCCTGCCAGTAGAGGGGGGGGCTGGACCTACTGGTCCAGCACCAACCCGCTGCCAGTAGAGGGGGGCTGGAGCTACAGGTCCAGCACCAACCATCTGCCAGTTTAAGGGGTCCTGGAGCTTCAGGTCCAGCACCAATCCCCTGCCAGTAGAGGGGGGGCTGGAGCTACAGGTCCAGCACCAACCCCCTGCCAGTAGAGGGGGGGGGGGGCTGGAGCTACAGGTCCAGCACCACCTCTCTACCAGTAGAGGGGGGCTGGAGCTACAGGTCCAGCACCAACCCGCTGCCAGTAGAGGGGGGCTGGAGCTACAGGTCCAGCACCAAACCCCTGCCAGTAGAAGGGGGCTGGAGCAACAGGTCCAGCACCAACCCCCTGCCAGTAGAGGAGGGCTGGAGCTACAGGTCCAGCGCCAACCCCAAGCCAGTAGAGGGGGGCTTGAGCTACAGGTCCAGCACCACCCCTCTGCCAGTAGAGGGGGGGCTGGAGCTACAGGTCCAGCACCAACCACCTGCCAATAGAGGGAAGGCTGGTGCTACAGGTCCAGGGCCAACCCCCTGCCAGTAGAGGGGGCTGGAGCTACAGGTCCAGCACCAACCCCCTGCCAGTAGAGGGAAGGCTGGAGCTTCAGGTCCAGGGCCAACCCCCTGCCAGTAAAAGGGGCTGGAGTTACAGGTCCAGAACCAACCCCCTGCCAGTTGAGGAGGGCTGGAGCTACAGGTCCAGCGCCAACCCCCTGCCAGTAGAGGTGGGCAGGAGCTACAGGTCCAGCACCAACCCCCAGCCAGTAGAGGGGGGCTGGAGCTACAGGTCCAGCACCAACCCCCTGCCAGTAGAGGGGGGGCTGGAGCTACACGTCAAGCACCAACCCCCTCCCATTAGAGGGGGGGGGGCTGGAGATACAGGTGCAGCACCTACCCCCTGCCAGTAGAGGGGGGCTGGAGCTACAGGTCCAGCACCTACCCCCTGCCAGTAGAGGGGGGCTGGAGCTAAAGGTCCAGCACCAACCCCCTGCCAGTAGAGGGGGGCTGGAGCTACAAGTCCAGCACGAAACCCCTGCCAGTAGAGGGGGGATGGAGCTACTGGTCCAGCACTAACCCCCTGCCAGTATGGGGGGGGGGCTGGAGCTATAGGTCCAGCACCTACCCCCTACCAGTAGAGGGGGGCTGGAGCTACAGGTCCAGCACGAACCCCCTGCCAGTAGAGGGGAGCTGGAGCTACTGGTCCAGCACCAACCCTCTTCCAGTAGAGGGGGGCTGGAGCTTCAGGTCCAGCACCAACCCCCTGCCAGTAGCGGGGGGAGGCTGGAGTTACTGGTACAGCACCAACCCCCTGCCAGTAGAGGGGGGCTGAAGCTATAGGTCCAGCACGAACCCCCTGCCAGTAGAGGGGGGCTGGAGCTACTGGTCCAGCACTAACCCCCTGCCAGTAGAGGGGGGCTGGAGCTACAAGTCCAGCACCAACCCTCTTCCAGTAGAGGGGGGCTGGAGCTACAGGTCAAGCAGCTACCCCCTGCCAGTAGAGGGGGGTTGGAACTTCAGGTCCAGCACCAACCATCTGCCAGTTTAAGGGGTCCTGGAGCTTCAGGTCCAGCACCAATCCCCTGCCAGTAGAGGGGGGGGGCTGGAGCTACAGGTCCAGCACCAACCCCCTGCCAGTAGAGGAAGGTTGGAGCTACAGGTCCAGCACCAACCATCTGCCAGTAGAAGGGGTCCTGGATCTTCAGGTCCAGCACCAATCCCCTGCCAGTAGAGGGGGGGGCTGGAGTTACAGGTCCAGCATCAACCCCCTGCCAGTGGAGGGGGGGGGCTGGAGCTACAGGTCCAGCCCCACCCCTCTACCAGTAGAGGGGGGCTGGAGCTACAGGTCCAGCACCAACCCGCTGCCAGTAGAGGGGGGCTGGAGCTACAGGTCCAGCACCAAACCCCTACCAGTAGAGGGGGGCTGGAGCTACACGTCAAGCACCAACCCCCTCCCAGTAGAGGGGGGGGCTGGAGATACAGGTCCAGCACCTACCCCCTGCCAGTAGAGGGGGGCTGGAGCTACAGGTCCAGCACCTACCCCCTGCCAGTAAAGGGGGGCTGGAGCTACAGGTCCAGCACCAACCCACTGCCAGTAAATGGGGGCTGGAGCTACAGGTCCAGCACCAACCCCCTGCCAGTAGAGGGGGAGGGCTGGAGCTACAGGTACAACTCCAACCCCCTGCCAGTAGAGGGGGGCTGGAGCTACTGGTCCAGCACCTACCCCCTGCCAGTAGAGGGGGGCTGGAGCTACAGGTCCAGCACCTACCCCCTGCCAGTAAAGGGGGGCTGGAGCTACAGGTACAACTCCAACCCCCTGCCAGTAGAGGAGGGGCTGGAGCTACAGGTCCAGCACCAACCCCCTGCCAGTAGAGGGCGGCTGGAGCTACTGGTCCAGCACCAACCCCCTGCCAGTAGGGGGGGGCTGGAGCTACAAGTCCAGTACCAACCCCCTGCCAGAGGAGGGTCCTGGAGCTACAGGTCTAGCACCAACCCCTTGCCAGTAGAGAGGGGCTGGAGCTACAGGTCCAGCACCAACCCCCTGCCAGTAGAGAGGGGGGGCTGGAGCTACAGGTCCAGCACCATCCCCCTGTCAGTAGAGTGGGGCTGGAGCTACAGGTCCAGCACCAATCCCCTGCCAGTAGAGGGGGGGCTGGAGCTACAGATCCAGCACCAACCCCCTGCCAGTAGAGGGGGGGCTGGAGCTACTGGTCCTGCACCGACCCCCTGCCAGTAGAGGGGGGGCTGGAGCTACAGTTGCAGCACCAACCCCCTGCCAGTAGAGGGGGGCTGGAACTACAGGTCCAGCACCCACCCCTTGCCAGTAGTGTGGGGATGGAGCTACAGGTCCAGCACCAACCCCCTGCCAATAGAGCAGGGCTGGAGCAACAAGTCCAAAACCAAGCCCCTGCCAGTAGAGGGGGCTAGAGCTACAGGTCCAGCACCAACCCCCTACCAGTAGAGGGGGCTGGAGCTACAGATCCTGCACCCACCCCCTGCCAGTAGAGGGGGCTAGAGCTACAGGTCCAGCTCCAACCCCCAGCCAGTAGAGGGGGGCTGGAGCTACAGGTAGAGCACCAACCCCCTCCCAGTAGAGGGGGGGGGGCAGGAGATACAGGTGCAGCACCTACCCCCTGCCAGTAAAGGGGGGCTGGAGCTACAGGTCCAGCACCTACCCCCTGCCAGTAGAGGGGGGCTGGAGCTATATGTCCAGCACCAACCCTCTTCCAGTAGAGGTGGGCTGGAGCTACAGGTCCAGCACCAACCCCCTGCCAGTAAAGGGGGGGCTGGAGCTACAGGTCCAGCACCAACCCCCTGCCAGTAGAGGTGGTGTGGAGCTGCACGTCAAGCACCAACCCCCTCCCAGTAGAGGGGGGGGGGCAAGAGATACAGGTGCAGCACCTACCCCCTGCCAGTAAAGGGGGGCTGGAGCTACAGGTCCAGCACCTACCCCCTGCCAGTAGAGGGGGGCTGGAGCTATAGGTCCAGCACCAACCCTCTTCCAGTAGAGGTGGGCTGGAGCTACAGGTCCAGCACCAACCCCCTGCCAGTAGAGGGGGCTAGAGCTACAGATCCAGCACCAACCCCCAGCCAGTAGAGGGGGGGCTGGAGCTACAGGTCCAGCACCAACCCCCCTGCCAGTAGAGGGGGGGGGCTGGAGCTACAGGTCCAGCACCAACCCCCTGCCAGTAGAGGGGGGGGGGCTGGAGCTTCAGGTCCAGCACCAACCCCCTGCCAGTAGAGAGGGGGGGGGGCTGGAGCTACTGGTCCAGCACCAACCATCTGCCAGTTTAAGGGGTCCTGGAGCTTCAGGTCCAGCACCAATCCCCTGCCAGTAGAGGGGGGGCTGGAGCTACAGGTCCAGCACCAACCCCCTGCCAGTAGAGGGGGGGGGCAGGAGCTACAGGTCCAGCACCACCCCTCTACCAGTAGAGGGGGGCTGGAGCTACAGGTCCAGCACCAACCCGCTGCCAGTAGAGGGGGGCTGGAGCTACAGGTCCAGCACCAAACCCCTGCCAGTAGAGGAGGGCTGGAGCTACAGGTCCAGCGCCAACCCCAAGCCAGTAGAGGGGGGCTTGAGCTACAGGTCCAGCACCACCCCTCTGCCAGTAGAGGGGGGGCTGGAGCTACAGGTCCAGCACCAACCATCTGCCAATAGAGGGAAGGCTGGTGCTACAGGTCCAGGGCCAACCCCCTGCCAGTAGAGGGGGCTGGAGCTACAGGTCCAGCACCAACCCCCTGCCAGTAGAGGGAAGGCTGGAGCTTCAGGTCCAGGGCCAACCCCCTGCCAGTAAAGGGGGCTGGAGTTACAGGTCCAGAACCAACCCCCTGCCAGTTGAGGAGGGCTGGAGCTACAGGTCCAGCGCCAACCCCCTGCCAGTAGAGGTGGGCAGGAGCTACAGGTCCAGTACCAACCCCCAGCCAGTAGAGGGGGGCTGGAGCTACAGGTGCAGCACCAACCCCCTGCCAGTAGAGGGGGGGCTGGAGCTACACGTCAAGCACCAACCCCCTCCCAATAGAGGGGGGGGCTGGAGATACAGGTGCAGCACCTACCCCCTGCCAGTAGAGGGGGGCTGGAGCTACAGGTCCAGCACCTACCCCCTGCCAGTAGAGGGGGGCTTGAGCTACAGGTCCAGCACCAACCCCCTGCCAGTAGAGGGGGGCTGGAGCTACAAGTCCAGCACGAAACCCCTGCCAGTAGAGGGGAGCTGGAGCTACTGGTCCAGCACCAACCCTCTTCCAGTAGAGGGGGGCTGGAGCTTCAGGTCCAGCACCAACCCCCTGCCAGTAGAGGGGGGAGGCTGGAGCTACTGGTACAGCACCAACCCCCTGCCAGTAGAGGGGGGCTGAAGCTATAGGTCCAGCACGAACCCCCTGCCAGTAGAGGGGGGCTGGAGCTACTGGTCCAGCACTAACCCCCTGCCAGTAGAGGGGGGCTGGAGCTACAAGTCCAGCACCAACCCTCTTCCAGTAGAGGGGGGGCTAGAGCTACAGGTCAAGCAGCTACCCCCTGCCAGTAGAGGGGGGTTGGAACTACAGGTCCAGCACCAACCATCTGCCAGTTTAAGGGGTCCTGGAGCTTCAGGTCCAGCACCAATCCCCTGCCAGTAGAGGGGGGGCTGGAGCTACAGGTCCAGCACCAACCCCCTGCCAGTAGAGGAAGGTTGGAGCTACAGGTCCAGCACCAACCATCTGCCAGTAGAAGGGGTCCTGGAGCTTCAGGTCCAGCACCAATCCCCTGCCAGTAGAGGGGGGGCTGGAGCTACAGGTCCAGCACCAACCCCCTGCCAGTGGAGGGGGGGGGGGGGCTGGAGCTACAGGTCCAGCCCCACCCCTCTACCAGTAGAGGGGGGCTGGAGCTACAGGTCCAGCAACAACCCGCTGCCAGTAGAGGGGGGCTGGAGCTACAGGTCCAGCACCAAACCCCTGCCAGTAGAGGGGGCTGGAGCTACAGGTCCAGCACCAACCCCCTGCCAGTAGAAGGGGGCTGGAGCTACAGGTCCAGCACCAACCCCCTGCCAGTATAGGAGGGCTGGAGCTACAGGTCCAGCGCCAACCCCCTGCCAGTAGAGGGGGGCTGGAGCTACAGGTCCAGGGCCAACCCCCTGCCAGTAGAGGGGGGCTGGAGCTACAGGTCCAGCACCACCCCTCTGCCAGTAGAGGGAAGGCTGGAGCTACAGGTCCAGGGCCAACCTCCTGCCAGCAGAGGGGGGCTGGAGCTACAGGTCCAACACCACCCCTCTGCCAGTAGAGGGAAGGCTGGAGCTACAGGTCCAGGGCCAACCTCCTGCCAGTAGAGGGGGGCTGGAGCTGCAGGTCCAGCACCAACCCTATGCCAGTAGAGGGGAGCTAGAGCTACAGGTCCAGCACCAACCCCCTGCTAGTAGAAGGGGGCTGGAGCTACAGGTCCAGGACCAACCCCATGCCAATAGAGGGGGGGGGGCTGGAGCTACAGGTCCAGCACCATCCCCCTGCCAGTAGAGGAGGCTGGAGCTGCAGGTCAAGCACCAACCCCCTGCCAGTAGAGGGAGCTGGAGCTACAGCTACAGCACCAACCTCCTGCCAGTAGATGGGGGCTGGAGCTACAGGTCCAGCACCGACCCCCTACCAGTAGAGGGGGCCTGGAGCTACAGGTTCAGCACCAACCCCCTGCCAGTAGAGGGGGGCTGGAGCTACAGTTCCAGCACCAACCCCCCTCCTAGTAGAGGGGGGCTGGAGTTACAGGTCCAGCACCAACCCCCCTCCTAGTAGAGGGGGCTGGAGCTACAGGTCCAGCACCATCCCCCTGTCAATAGAGGGGGGTTGGAGTTACAGGTTCAGGACCAACCCCCTGCCTGTAAAAGGCGCGGCTAGAGCTACAGGTCCAGCATCAACCCCCTGCCAGTAGAGGGGGCTGGAGCTACATATTCAGGGCCAACCCCCTGCCAGTAGAGGGAGGCTTTAGCTACAGGTCCAGGACCAATCCCCTGCCAGTAGAGGGGGGCTGGAGCTACAGGTCCATCTCCAACCCCCTGCCAGTAGAGGTGGGGGGGGGGACCTAGAGCTTCAGGTCCAGCAGGAACCCCCTGCCTGGAGAGGTGCCTGGAGTTACAGGTCCAGCACCATCCCCCTGCCAGTAGAGGAGGCTGGAGCTGCAGGTCAAGCACCAACCCCCTGCCAGTAGAGGGGGGGGGGGGCTGGAGCTACAGGTCCAGCACCAACCCCCTGCCAGTAGAGGGGGCGGCGGCTGGAGCTACAGGTCCAGCACCAACCCCCTGCCAGTAGAGAGGGGGCTTGAGCTATAGGTCCAGCACCATCCCCCTGCCAGTAGAGGAGGCTGGATCTACAGGTCGAGCATCAACCCCCTGCCAATAGAGGGGGGCTGGAGCTACAGGTCCAGCATCAACACCCTGCCATTAGAGGTAGCCTGGAGCTACAGGTCCAGCATCAACCCCCTGCCAGTAGAGGGGGCTGGAGCTACAGATTCAGGGCCAACCCCCTGCCAGTAGAGGAGAGCTAGAGCTACAGGTACAACACCAACCCCCTGCTAGTAGAGGGGGGCTGGATCTACAGGTCCAGCACCAACCCCCTGCCAGTAGAAAGGGGCTGGAGAAACAGGTCAGGCGCAAACCCCCTGCCAGTAGAGGGGGGGAAGGAACTGCAGGTTCAGCACCAAATCCCTGCCAGTAGAGAAGGGGCTTGAGCTATATGTTCAGCAACAACCCCCTGTCAGTAGAGGGGGGCTGGAGCTACAGGTTCAGCACCAACCCCCTGCCAGTAGAGGGGGGCTGGAGCTACAGGTCTAGCACCAACCTCCTGCCAGTAGAGGGGGCCTGGAGCTACAGGTCCAGCTCCAACCCACTGCCAGTAGAGGGGGGAGGCTGGAGCTACAGGTCCAGCACCAACCCCCTGCCTGTAGAGGGGGAAGGCTGGAGCTACAGGTCCAGCTCCAACCCCCCCCCCCTGCCGGTAGAGGTGGGCTGGAGGTACAGGTTCAGCACCAACCCCCTGCCAGTAGAGGGGGAGGCTGGAGCTACAGGTTCAGCACCAACCCCCTGCCAGTAGAGGGGGGAGGCTGGAGCTACAGGTCCAGCACAAACCCCCTGCCTGTAGAGGGGGGGGGGCTGGAGCTACAGGTCCAGGACCAACCCCATGCCAGTAGAAGGGGCTGGAGCCACAGGTCCATCATCAATCCCCTGCTAGTACAGGGGGGCCGGAGCTACAGGTCCAGGACCAACTTCTTGCCAGTAATGGGGGGCTGGAGCTATAGGTCTAGCACCAACCCCCTGCTAGTAGAGGGGGGCTGGAGCTACAGGTCTAGCATCAACCCCCTGCCAGTAGAGGGGGCTGGAGCTACAGGTCTAGCATCAACCCCGTGCCAGTAAAGGGGGGCTGGAGCTACAGGTCTAGCACCATCCCACTGCCAGTAGAGGAGGCTGGAGCTGCAGGCCAAGCACCAACCCCCTGCCAGTAGAGGGGGCTGGAGCTACAGGTTCAGCACCAACCCCCTGCCAGTAGAGGGGGGGGGGCTGGAGCTACAGGTGCAGCACCAACCCCCTGCCAGTAGAGGGGGCTGGAGCTACAGGTCCAGCACTAACCACCTGCCAACAGAGCAGGGCTGGAGCTACAATTCCAACACCAACCCCCTGCCAGTAGAGGGGGCTTGAGCTACAGGTCCAGCGCCAACGCCCTGCCAGTAGAGCGGGGGCGGGGATGGAGCTACAGGTGCAGCACCTACCCCCTCCCAGTAGAGGGGGGCGGGGCTGGAGCTACAGGTGCAGCACCTACCCCCTGCCAGTAGAAGGGGGCTGGAGCTACAGGTCCAGCACCTACTCCCTGCCAGTAGAGGGGTGGCTGGAGCTACAGGTCCAGCACCTACCCCCAGCAGGTAGAGCGGGGCTGGAGCTACAGGTCCAGCACCAACCCCCTGCCAGTAGAGGGGGGCTGGAGCTACAGGTCCAGCAGCATCCCCTGCCAGTAGAGGGGGGCTGGGTCAACACATCCAACACCAACCCCCTGCCAGTAGAGGGGGGAGGGGGGCTGGAGCTGCAGGTCCAGCACCAATCCCCTGCCAGTAGAGGGGGGCTGGAGCTACAGGTCCAGCACCAACCCCCTGCCAGTAGAGGGGGGGCTGGATTTTCAGGTCCAGCACCAACCCCCTGCCACTAGAGGGGGGGAGGTCTGGAACTACAGGTCAAGAACCAACCCCCTGCCAGAAGAGGGGGGCTGGAGCTTCAGGTCCAGAACCAACCCCCTGCCAATAGAGGGGCGCTGGAGTTACAGGTTCAGGACCAACCCCACCCTGCCCGTAGAGGGGGCTGCAGCTACAGGTCCAGCACCAACACCCTGCCAGTAGAGGAGGGGGGGCTAGAGCTACAGTTCCAGCATCAACCCCCTGCCAGTAGAAAGGGCTGGACCTACAGATTCAGGGCCAACCCCCTACCAGTAGAGGGGAGCTAGAGCTACAGGTCCAGCACCAACCCCCTGCTAGTAGAGGGGGGCTGGAGCTGCAGATCCAGGACCAACCCCATGCCAATAGAGGGGGGGCTGGAGCTACAGGTCCAGCACCATCCCCCGTGCCAGTAGAGGGGGGCTGGAGCTATAGGTCCAGCATTAACCCCCTGCCAGTAGAGGAGGGCTGGATCTACAGGTCCAGCACCAACCTCCTGCCAGTAGAGGGGGGCTGGAGCTACAGGTCCAGCACCAACCTCCTGCCAGTAGAGGAGGGCTGGAGCTGCAGGTCAAGCACCAACCCCCTGCCAGTAGAAGGGGTTGAAGGAACTGCAGGTTCAGCACCAACCCCCTGCCAGTAGAAGGGGACTGGAGCTACAGGTCCAGCACCAACCTCCTGCCAGTAGAGGGGGGGAAGCTGGAGATACAGGTGCAGCACCTACCACCTGCCAGTAGAGGGGGGCTGGAGCTACAGGTCCAGCACCAACCCCCTGCCAGTAGAGGTGGGGTGGAGCTACATGTCAAGCACCAACCCCCTCCCAGTAAAGGGGGGGGGGCTGGAGCTACAGATCCAGCACCAACCCCCGGCCAGTAGAGGTGGGGGGCTGGAGCTACTGGTCCAGCACCAACCCCCTGCCCGTAGAGGGGGCTGCAGCTACAGGTCCAGCACCAACCCTCTTCCAGTAGAGGGGGGCTCGAGCTACAGGTCCAGCACCAACCCTCTTCCAGTAGAGGGGGGCTGGAGCTACAGGTCCAGCACCTACCCCCTGTCAGTAGAGGGGGGGTTGGAACTACTAGTCCTGCACCAACCCCTGCCAGTAGAGGGGACTGGAGCTACAGGTCCAGCACCAACCCCCTGCCAGTAGAGGGGGGCTGGAGCTACAGGTCCAGCACCTACCCTCTGCCAGTAGAGGAGGGCTGGAGCTATAACGCCAGCCCCAACCCCCCCGCCAGTAGAGGGGGGCTGGAGCTACAGGTCCAGCACCAACCCCCTGCCAGTAGAGGGATGGCTGGAGCTACAGGTCCAGCACCTACCCCCTGCCAGTAGAGGGAGGTTGGAACTACTAGTCCTGCACCAAACCCCTTCCAGTAGAGGGGGGGGCTAGAGCTACAGGTCCAGCATCAACCCCCTGCCAGTAGAGTGTGGCTGGAGCTACAGGTCTAGCACCAACCCCCTGCCAGTAGAGGGGAGCTGGAGCTACAGGTCCAGCACCAACCCCCTGCCAGTAGAGGGGGGCTGGAGTTACAGGTCCAGGACCAACCCCACCCAGCCCATAGAGGGGGCTGCAGCTACAGGTCCAGCACCAACCCCCAGCCAGTAGAGGGGGGGGGGTGCTAGAGCTACAGGTCCAGCATCAACCCCCTGCCAGTAGAGGGGGGCTAAAGTTACAGGTCCAGGACCAACCCCACCCTGCCCGTAGAGGGGGCTGCAGCTACAGGTCCAGCACCAACCCCCTGCCAGTAGAGGGGAGCTAGAGCTACAGGTCTAGCACCAACCCCCTGCTAGTAGAGGGGGGCTGGAGCTACAAGTCCAGGACCAACCCCATGCTAATAGAGGGGGGGCTGGAGCTACAGGTCCAGCACCATCCCCCCTGCCAGTAGAGGGGGGCTGGAGCTATAGGTCCAGCATCAACCCCCTGCCAGTAGAGGAGGGCTGGATCTACAGGTCCTGCACCAACCTCCTGCCAGTAGAGGAGGCTGGAACTACAGATCCAGCGCCAACCCCCTGCCAGTAGAGGGGAGCTGGAGCTACAGGTGCAGCACCAACCCCATGCCAATAGAGGGGAGGGGGCTGGAGCTACAGCTACAGCACCAACCTCCTGCCAGTAGAGGGGGCCTGGAGCTACAGGTCCAGCACCAACCCCCTACCAGTAGAGGGGCCCTGGAGCTACAGGTTCAGCACCAACCCCCTGCCAGTAGAGGGGGGCTGGAGCTACAGTTCCAGCACCAACCCCCCTCCTAGTAGAGGGGGGCTGGAGTTACAGGTCCAGCACCAACCCCCTGCCAGTAGAAGGGGGCTGGAGCTACAGGTCCAGCACCAAACCCCTGCCAGTAGAGGGGGGCTGTAGCTACAGGTCCAGGACCAATCCCCTGCCAGTAGAGGGGGGCTGGAGCTAAAGGTCCAGCACCAACCCCCTGCCAGTAGAAGGCGGAGTGGAGCTACAGATTCAGGGCCAACCCCCTGGCTATAGAGGATGGCTGGAGCTACAGGTCCATCTCCAACCCCCTGCCAGTAGAGGGGGGCTGGAGCTACAGGTCCAGCACCATCCCCCTGCCAATAGCGGAGGCTGGATCTGCAGGTCAAGCACCAACCCCCTGCCAGTAGAGTGGGGGGGGGGGGGCAGGAGCTATAGGTCCAGCATCAACCCCCTGCCAGTAGAGGGGGGCTGGAGCTACAGGTCCAGCACCAACCCCCTGCCAGTAGAGGGGGGCTGGAGCTACAGATTCAGGGCCAACCCCCTGCCAGTAGAGGGGAGCTAGAGCTACAGGTCCAGCACCATCCCTCTGCTAGTAGAGGGGGGCTGGATCTACAGGTCCAGCACTAACCTCCTGCCAGTAGAGGGGGGCTGGAGCTACAGGTCCAGCACCAACCCCCTGCCAGTAGAGGGGGGGGCTGGAGCTACAGATTCATGGCCAACCCCCTGCCAGTGGAGGGGAGCTAGAGCTACAGGTCCAGCACCAACCCCCTGCCAGTAGAGGGGGGCTGGAGCTACAGGTCCAGCACCAACCTCCTGCCAGTAGAGGGGGCCTGGAGCTACAAGTCCAGCACCATTCCCCTGCCAGTAGAGGGGGCTGGAGCTACAGGTCCAGCACCAACCCCCTGCCAGTAGAAGGGGGCTGGAGCTACAAGTCCAGCACCATTCCCCTGCCAGTAGAGGGGGCTGGAGCTACAGGTCCAGCACCAACCCCCTGCCAGTTGAGGGGGCTGGAGCTACAGGTCCAGCATCAACACCTGCACGTAGAGGAGGGCTGGATCTACTGGTCCAGCACCAACCTCCTGCCAGTAGAGGAGGCTGGAGCTGCAGGTCAAGCACCAACCCCCTGCCAGTAGAGGGGGGGGAAGGAACTGCAGGTTCAGCACTAACCTCCTGCCAGTATTGGGGGTTGGAGCTACAGATCCAGCGCCAACTCCCTGCCAGTAGAGGGGAGCTGGAGCTACAGTTGCAGCACCAACCCCATGCCAATTGAGGGGGGGGGGGACTGGAGCTACAGGTGCAGCACCAACCCCATGCCAATAGAGGGGGGGGGACTGGAGCTACAGGTCCAGGACCACCCGCTTGCCAGTAGAGGGGGCTGGAGCTACAGCTACAGCACCAACCTCCTGCCAGTAGAGGGGGCCTGGAGCTACAGGTTCAGCACCAACCCCCTGCCAGTAGAGGGGGGCTGGAGCTACAGTTCCACCACCAACCCCCCTCCTAGTAGAGGGGGGCTGGAGTTACAGGTCCAGCACCAACCCCCTGCCAGTAGAAGGGGGCTGGAGCTACAGGTCCAACACAATCCCCCTGCCAGTAGAGGGGGGTTGGAGTTACTGGTTCAGGACGAACCCCACCCTGCCCGTAGAGGGGGCTGCAGCTACGGGTCCAGCACCAACCCCCTGCCAGTAAAAGGCGGGGCTAGAGCTACAGGTCCAGCATCAACCCCCTGCCAGTAGAGGGGGCTGGAGCTACAGATTCAGGGCCAACCCCCTGCCAGTAAAGGGGGGCTGGAGCTACAGGTCCAGCACCAACCCCCTGCCAGTAGAGGGCGGAGTGGAGCTACAGATTCAGGGCCA
The DNA here is from genome assembly GCF_040958095.1 of Procambarus clarkii. Lineage (NCBI taxonomy): Eukaryota > Metazoa > Arthropoda > Malacostraca > Decapoda > Cambaridae > Procambarus > Procambarus clarkii. The sequence continues at coordinate 110,194 of NW_027189408.1, read as the reverse complement.
ACCCCCTGGCTATAGAGGATGGCTGGAGCTACAGGTCCATCTCCAACCCCCTGCCAGTAGAGGTGGGGGGGGGCCTAGAGCTTCAGGTCTAGCAGGAACCCCCTGCCTGGAGAGGGGCCTGGAGCTACAGGTCCTGCACCAACCCCCTGCCAGTAGAGAGGGGGCTTGAGCTATAGGTCCAGCATCAACCCCCTGCCAGTAGAGGGGGGCTGGAGCTACAGGTCCAGCACCATCCCCCTGCCAGTAGAGGAGGCTGGAGCTGCAGGTCAAGCACCAACCCCCTGCCAGTAGAGGGGGCTGGAGCTACAGGTTCAGCACCAACCCCCTGCCAGTAGAGGGGGGGGGCTGGAGCTACAGGTCCAGCACCAACCCCCTGCCAGTAGAGGGGGGGGGCTGGAGCTACAAGTCGAGCATCAACCCGGTGCCAGGAGAGGAGGGCTGGAGTTACATGTCCAGCTTCAACCCCCTGCCAGTGGAGGGGGGGGGGGCTGGAGCTACAGGTCCAGCACCAACCCCCTGCCAGTAGAAGGGGGGGGGGCTGGAGCTACAGGTCGAGCATCAACCCGGTGCCAGGAGAGGAGGGCTGGAGCTACAGGTCCAGCTTCAACCCCTTGTTAGTAGAGAGGGGGCTGGATCTACAGGTCCAGCACCAACCTCCTGCCAGTAGAGGGGGGCTGGAGCTACAGGTCCAGCATCAACTCCCTGCCATTAGAGGTAGCCTGGAGCTACAGGTCCAGCACCAACCCCCTGCCTGTAGAGGGTGCTGGAGCTACAGATTCAGGGCCAACCCCCTGCCAATAGAGGGGAGCTAGAGCTACAGGTCCAGCACCAACCCCCTGCTAGTAGAGGGGTAGGTGGAGCTACAGGTGAAGCACCAAATCCCTGCCAGTAGAGTGGGAAGGAACTGAAGGTTCAGCACCAACCCCCTGCCAGAAGAGGGAGGGGGGGCTGGAGCTACAGGTCCATCATCAATCCCCTGCTAGTAGGAAGGGGCTTGAGCTATAGGTTCAGCAGCAACCCCCTGCCACTAAGGGGGGCTGGAGCTACAGATCCAGGGCCAACCCCCCGCCAGTAGAGGAGTGCTTTAGCTACAGATGCAGGACCACCCCCCCCCCCCTCCCCTGCCAGTAGAGGAGGGCTGGAGCTAAAGCTATAGCACCAACCTCCTGCCAGTAGAGGGGGGCTGGAGCTACAGGTCCAGCACCAACCCCCTGCCAGTAGAGGAGGGCTGGAGCTACAGGTCCACCTCCAATCCCCTGCCAATAGAGGGGGGGCTGGAGCTACAGGTCCAGCATCAACCCCTCCCCCTGCTAGTAGAGGGGGGCTGGAGCTTCAGGTCCAGCACCAACCCCCTGCCAGTAGAAAGGGGCTGGAGCTACAGGTCCAGCACCAATCCCCTGCCAATAGAGGGGGGGGGGGCTGGAGCTACAGGTCCAGCACTAACCCCCCCCCATCCTTCCAGTAGAGGGGGCTGGAGCTACAGATCCCACACCAACCCCCTGCCAGTAGAGGGGTCTGGAGCTACAAGTCCAACACCAACCCCCTGCCAGTAGAGGGGGGGCTGGAGCTACAGGTGCAGCACCAACCCCCTGCCAGTAGAGGGGGGCTGGAACTACAGGTCCAGCACCCACTCCTTGCCAGTAGTGTGGGGCTGGAGCTACAGGTCCAACACCAACCCCCTGCCAGTGGAGGGGGCTAGAGCTACAGGTCCAGCACCAACCCCCTGCCAGTAAAAGGGGCTGGAGCTACAGATCCTGCACCAACCCCCAGCCAGTAGAGCGGGACTGGAGCTACAGGTCCAGCACCAACCCCCTGCCAGTAGAGGGGGGCTGGAGCTACACGTCAAGCACCAACCCCCTGCCAGTAGAGGGGGGCTGGAGCTATACATCCAGCACCAACCCTCTTCCAGTAGAGGGGGGCTTGAGCTACAGGTCCGGCACCAACCCTCTTCCAGTAGAGGGGGGCTGGAACTACAGGTCCAGCACCTACCCCCTGTCAGTAGAGGGGGGTTGGAACTACTAGTACTGCACCAACCCCTGCCAGTAGAGGGGACTGGAGCTACAGGTCCAGCACCAACCCCCTGCCAGTAGAGGGGGGCTGGAGTTACAGGTTCAGGACCAACCCCACCCTGCCCGTAGAGGGGGCTGCAGCTACAGGTCCAGCACCAACACCCTGCCAGTAGAGGGGGGGCTAGAGCTACCGGTCCAGCATCAACCCCCTGCCAGTAGAGAGGGCTGGAGCTACAGATTCAGGGCCAACCCCCTGCCAGTAGAGTGTGGCTGGAGCTACAAGTCTAGCACCAACCCCCTGCCAGTAGAGGGGGGCTGGAGTTACAGGTCCAGGACCAACCCCACCCTGCCCGAAGAGGGGGCTGCAGCTACAGGTCAAGCACCAACCCCAGCCAGTAGAGGAGGGCTAGAGCTACAGGTCAAGCACCAACCCCCTGCCAGTAGAGGAGGGCTGGAGCTACAGGTCAAGCACCAACCCCCTGCCAGTAGAGGAGGGCTGGAGCTACAGGTCCAGCACCAACCTCCTGCCAGTAGAGGAGGGCTGGAGCTACAGGTCAAGCACCAACCCCCTGCCAGTAGAGGAGTGCTGGAGCTACAGGTCCATCACCATCTCCATTCTAGTAGAGGGGGGCTGGAGCTACAGGTCCAGCAACAACCCCCTGCCAGTTGAGGAGCTGGAGCTACAGGTCCAGAACCAACCCCCTGCCAGTAGAGGGGGGCTGGAGCTACAGATCCAACACTAACCCCTTGCCAGAAGAAGGGGGCTAGAGCTACAGGTCTAGCACCAACCCCCAGCCAGTAGGGAGGGGGCTGGAGCTACAGGTCCAGCATAAACCCCCTGAGAGTAGAGGGGGCTGGAACTATTGGTTCAGCACCATCCTCTTGACAGTAGAGGGGGCTGGAGCTACAGGTTCAGCACCAACCCCCCTGCCAGTAGAGGGGGGCTAAAGTTACAGGTCCAGCACAACCTCCTGCCAGTAGAGGGGGGCTGAAGCTACAGGTCTAGCACAACCCCCCTTCCAGTTGAGGGGGGCTGGAGCTACAGGTCCAGCACCAACCCCCTGCCAGTAGAGGGGGGGTTGGTGCTACAGGTCCAGCACCAACCCCCTGCCAGTAGGGGGGGGGCTGGAGCTACAGGTCCAGCATAATGGGGCTGTCACTGACCACAGGTGATAATGGGGCTGACACTGACCACAGGTGATAATGGGGCTGACAGTGACCACAGGTGATAATGGGGCTGACTCTACATACTGGTGATAATGGGGCTGACACTGTCCACAGGTGATAATGGGGCTGACACTGACCACAAGTGATAATGGGGCTGACACTGACCACAGGTCATAATGGGGCTGACACTGACCACAGGTGATAATGGGGCTGACACTGTCCACAGGTCATAATGGGGCTGACTCTGCCCACTGGTGATAATGGGGCTGACGCTGACCACAGGTAATAATGGGGCTGACGCTGATCACAGGTGATAATGGGGCTGACACTGACCACAGGTGATAATGGGGCTGACACTGTCCACAGGTCATAATGGGGCTGACTCTGCCCAGTGGTGATAATGGGGCTAACACTGACCACAGGTGATAATGGGGCTGACACTGTCCACAGGTCATAATGGGGCTGACACTGACCACAGGTGATAATGGGGCTGACACTGCCCACTGGTGATAATGGGGCTGACTCTGCCCACTGGTGATAATGGGGCTGACACTGACCACAGGTGATAATGGGGCTGACGCTGAACACAAGTGATAATGGGGCTGACACTGACCACAGGTGATAATGGGGCTCTCTCTGCCCACTGGTGATAATGGGGCTGACACTGTCCACAGGTGATAATGGGGCTGACACTGACCACAGGTGATAATGGGGCTGACACTGTCCACAGGTAATAATGGGGCTGACACTGACCACAGGTAATAATGGGGCTGACACTGTCCACAGGTGATAATGGGGCTGTCACTGCCTACAGGTGATAATGGGGCTGACACTGTCCACAGGTGATAATGGGGCTGACACTGACCACAGGTGATAATGGGGCTGACACTGACCACAGGTGATAATGGGGCTGACACTGACCACAGGTGATAATGGGGCTGACACTGACCACAGGAGATAATGGGGCTGACACTGACCACAGGTGATAATGGGGCTGACTCTGCCCACTGGTGATAATGGGGCTGACACTGTCCACAGGTGATAATGGGGCTGACACTGACCACAGGTGATAATGGGGCTGACACTGTCCACAGGTAATAATGGGGCTGACACTGACCACAGGTGATAATGGTGCTGACACTGTCCACTGGTGATAATGGGACTGACACTGACCACAGGTGATAATGGGGCTGACACTGTCCACAGGTTGAGGACCTCCGCAGGATGAGGGAGCCCGTCAAGAGGCTGGTGGAGGCTGGCCGGGTGTTGGCCGTCCAGGAAGACCAAGATGGCCCCCGCTCCGCCAGGATAACTCTACAAGACGGACAGCTGTACCTCCACGCACTCCTGCGTCAGCCCACGCCCGCCCACACCCTCCAGGTTACTTTATTACACCCACTAGTCTTACTTACATTACTGACTTACTGAATTATGATAACTTATATGATAACATTTTGTTATAGAGTTATCAGCATGATTTATTTCATTTCCTGCAGGAGAGTGAGGTTGTGGGCGTGCTGGAGCCCTCCTGCACCCTGGCGTTCCTTGACCTCGGGTGGGCGGGGTCAACAAGAGGGCGGGTCACCATCCGGCTGACCCCTGACACTCCGCTGGCCAGACAGTTTGTGTTGTTGTGTACGGGCCAGCGGGGCCACACCTACCGCAACACCAAACTGTTGCGTGTGTGGAACAAGGGTCAGCCGTGGGAGTGTGTGGTGGGCGGAGACTACGAGAGTAATGATGGTAAGGGAGGAGCCCCACTGCTGCCTGACCTCCAGGGACAGTACCGGGAGTCAGGCCGGGCAGGAACTGTGCTGTGCTTTGATGAGCCGGGGGGTCCCACGGGTGCCCAGTTCACCATCACCACCAGGGACCGCCAGGGTAGTGATCAGTGGTTTTATGTCTTTGGTGATGTGGTGAGCGGCCTGGATGTGGTGAGGGCAGCAGTCAAGCACAGTAACATTACGGAGGTGACTGTGGTGGACTGTGGTGTTGTGTTGCCACTCTAGTTCACTGTACCATCACTACTGTGGTGTTGTGCTGCCACTCTAGTTCACTGTACCACCACCATCACTACTGTGCTGTTGTGCTGCCTCTAGTTCACTGTACCATCACCCTCACTACTGTGGTGTTGTGCTGTCACTCTAGTTCATTGTACCATCACCATCACTACTGTGGTGTTGTGCTGTCACTCTAGTTCATTGTACCATCACCATCACTACTGTGGTGTTGTGCTGTCACTCTAGTTCATTGTACCATCACCATCACTACTGTGGTGTTGTGCTTCCACTCTAGTTCACTGTACCATCACTACTGTGGTGTTGTGCTGTCACTCTAGTTCACTGTACCACCACCATCAGTACTGTGGTGTTGTGCTGCCACTCTAGTTCATTGTACCATCACCATCACTACTGTGGTGTTGTGCTGTCACTCTAATTCATTGTACCATCACCATCACTACTGTGGTGTTGTGCGGCCACTCTAGTTCACTGTACCACCACCATCACTACTGTGGTGTTGTGCTGCCACTCTAGTTCACTGTACCATCACCATCACTACTGTGGTGTTGTGCTGCCACTCTAGTTCACTGTACCATCACCATCACTACTGTGGTGTTGTGCTGCCACTCAAGTTCACTGTACCATCACTATCACTACTGTGGTGTTGTGCTGCCACTCTAGTTCACTGTACCACCACCATCACTACTGTAGTGTTGTGCGGCCACTCTAGTTCACTGTACTACCACCATCACTACTGTGGTGTTGTGCTGTCACTCTAGTTCACTGTACCACCACCATCACTACTGTGGTGTTGTGCTGCCTCTAGTTCACTGTGCCATCACTACTGTGGTGTTGTGCTGCCACTCATGTTCACTGTACCATCATCATCACTACTGTGGTGTTGTGCTGCCATTCTAGTTCACTGTACCATCACCATCACTACTGTGGTGTTGTGCTGTCACTCTAGTTCACTGTACCATCACCATCACTTCTGCATCACCATGGACTGCGTGTTTTGATGACAATGTAACTTAAGGACAGACATTTATCACTATATCATCATAACTTCACTATTTTTTGGTATTTAACACTTTGGTATTTATACTTTGGTATCATATACCTGACAATCACGACTGTATCACCATCAATGCTATATCTTCCCAGTACTGTAACCTATCATTGCTGTATCATTATAGCTTCACTATCACCTCTATATATCACTATCACCTTATGACCCACACTTGGAGTCATATACTGACCATGTTGAGTAACAAATTGTTGGTGTCACCATATGACAGCTGTTGTCACTGTTATATCACCAACAGCTCACTATCACATAACACTGTCACTGTAACACCAACATCATTTCTCTTTCACCGCATTATCACCTCACACTGATAGATTTCCTCCTTACATTCACTGTTATATCACTATCATTGCTACAGTACCACTACCGCACCATCACTACTATATCACCATCACTGTCATATCACCATCACCTCACTACCACTACTATACTACCATCACTTCACTATCACTCGGGTGTGTTGTGATATTACCATACTGGACCATGGTGTGTTGTGATATTACCATACTGGTCCATGGTGTGTTGTGATATTACCATACTGGTCCATGGTGTGTTGTGATATTACCATACTGGTCCATGGTGTGTTGTGATATTACCATACTGGACCATGGTGTGTTGTGATATTACCATACTGGTCCATGGTGTGTTGTGATATTACCATACTGGTCCATGGTGTGTTGTGATATTACCATACTGGACCATGGTGTGTTGTGATATTACCATACTGGACCATGGTGTGTTGTGATATTACCATACTGGTCCATGGTGTGTTGTGATATTACCATACTGGACCATGGTGTGTTGTGATATTACCATACTGGACCATGGTGTGTTGTGATATTACCATACTGGTCCATGGTGTGTTGTGATATTACCATACTGGACCATGGTGTGTTGTGATATTACCATACTGGTCCATGGTGTGTTGTGATATTACCATACTGGTCCATGGTGTGTTGTGATATTACCATACTGGTCCATGGTGTGTTGTGATATTACCATACTGGACCATGGTGTGTTGTGATATTACCATACTGGACCATGGTGTGTTGTGATATTACCATACTGGTCCATGGTGTGTTGTGATATTACCATACTGGACCATGGTGTGTTGTGATATTACCATACTGGACCATGGTGTGTTGTGATATTGCCATACTGGACCATGGTGTGTTGTGATATTACCATACTGGTCCATGGTGTGTTGTGATATTACCATACTGGTCCATGATGTGTTGTGATATTACCATACTGGTCCATGGTGTGTTGTGATATTACCATACTGGTCCATGGTGTGTTGTGATATTACCATACTGGACCATGGTGTGTTGTGATATTACCATACTGGTCCATGGTGTGTTGTGATATTACCATACTGGTCCATGGTGTGTTGTGATATTACCATACTGGTCCATGGTGTGTTGTGATATTACCATACTGGACCATGGTGTGTTGTGATATTACCATACTGGACCATGGTGTGTTCTGATATTACCATACTGGTCCATGGTGTGTTGTGATATTACCATACTGGACCATGGTGTGTTGTGATATTACCATACTGGACCATGGTGTGTTGTGATATTACCATACTGGTCCATGGTGTGTTGTGATATTACCATACTGGACCATGGTGTGTTGTGATATTACCATACTGGTCCATGGTGTGTTGTGATATTACCATACTGGTCCATGGTGTGTTGTGATATTACCATACTGGTCCATGGTGTGTTGTGATATTACCATACTGGACCATGGTGTGTTGTGATATTACCATACTGGACCATGGTGTGTTGTGATATTACCATACTGGTCCATGGTGTGTTGTGATATTACCATACTGGACCATGGTGTGTTGTGATATTACCATACTGGACCATGGTGTGTTGTGATATTACCATACTGGACCATGGTGTGTTGTGATATTACCATACTGGTCCATGGTGTGTTGTGATATTACCATACTGGTCCATGATGTGTTGTGATATTACCATACTGGTCCATGGTGTGTTGTGATATTACCATACTGGTCCATGGTGTGTTGTGATATTACCATACTGGACCATGGTGTGTTGTGATATTACCATACTGGTCCATGGTGTGTTGTGATATTACCATACTGGTCCATGGTGTGTTGTGATATTACCATACTGGTCCATGGTGTGTTGTGATATTACCATACTGGACCATGGTGTGTTGTGATATTACCATACTGGTCCATGGTGTGTTGTGATATTACCATACTGGTCCATGGTGTGTTGTGATATTACCATACTGGACCATGGTGTGTTGTGATATTACCATACTGGACCATGGTGTGTTGTGATATTACCATACTGGTCCATGGTGTGTTGTGATATTACCATACTGGACCATGGTGTGTTGTGATATTACCATACTGGACCATGGTGTGTTGTGATATTACCATACTGGTCCATGGTGTGTTGTGATATTACCATACTGGACCATGGTGTGTTGTGATATTACCATACTGGTCCATGGTGTGTTGTGATATTACCATACTGGTCCATGGTGTGTTGTGATATTACCATACTGGTCCATGGTGTGTTGTGATATTACCATACTGGACCATGGTGTGTTGTGATATTACCATACTGGACCATGGTGTGTTGTGATATTACCATACTGGTCCATGGTGTGTTGTGATATTACCATACTGGACCATGGTGTGTTGTGATATTACCATACTGGACCATGGTGTGTTGTGATATTACCATACTGGACCATGGTGTGTTGTGATATTACCATACTGGTCCATGGTGTGTTGTGATATTACCATACTGGTCCATGATGTGTTGTGATATTACCATACTGGTCCATGGTGTGTTGTGATATTACCATACTGGTCCATGGTGTGTTGTGATATTACCATACTGGACCATGGTGTGTTGTGATATTACCATACTGGACCATGGTGTGTTGTGATATTACCATACTGGACCATGGTGTGTTGTGATATTACCATACTGGACCATGGTGTGTTGTGATATTACCATACTGGTCCATGGTGTGTTGTGATATTACCATACTGGACCATGGTGTGTTGTGATATTACCATACTGGTCCATGGTGTGTTGTGATATTACCATACTGGTCCATGGTGTGTTGTGATATTACCATACTGGTCCATGGTGTGTTGTGATATTACCATACTGGACCATGGTGTGTTGTGATATTACCATACTGGACCATGGTGTGCTGTGATATTACCATACTGGTCCATGGTGTGTTGTGATATTACCATACTGGACCATGGTGTGTTGTGATATTACCATACTGGACCATGGTGTGTTGTGATATTACCATACTGGACCATGGTGTGTTGTGATATTACCATACTGGTCCATGGTGTGTTGTGATATTACCATACTGGTCCATGATGTGTTGTGATATTACCATACTGGTCCATGGTGTGTTGTGATATTACCATACTGGTCCATGGTGTGTTGTGATATTACCATACTGGACCATGGTGTGTTGTGATATTACCATACTGGACCATGGTGTGTTGTGATATTACCATACTGGTCCATGGTGTGTTGTGATATTACCATACTGGACCATGGTGTGTTGTGATATTACCATACTGGACCATGGTGTGTTGTGATATTACCATACTGGTCCATGGTGTGTTGTGATATTACCATACTGGACCATGGTGTGTTGTGATATTACCATACTGGACCATGGTGTGTTGTGATATTACCATACTGGTCCATGGTGTGTTGTGATATTACCATACTGGTCCATGGTGTGTTGTGATATTACCATACTGGTCCATGGTGTGTTGTGATATTACAATACTGGACCATGGTGTGTTGTGATATTACCATACTGGACCATGGTGTGTTGTGATATTACCATACTGTTCCATGGTGTGTTGTGATATTACCATACTGGACCATGGTGTGTTGTGATATTACCATACTGGACCATGGTGTGTTGTGATATTACCATACTGGACCATGGTGTGTTGTGATATTACCATACTGGACCATGGTGTGTTGTGATATTACCATACTGGTCCATGGTGTGTTGTGATATTACCATACTGGTCCATGATGTGTTGTGATATTACCATACTGGTCCATGGTGTGTTGTGATATTACCATACAGGTCCATGGTGTGTTGTGATATTACCATACTGGACCATGGTGTGTTGTGATATTACCATACTGGTCCATGGTGTGTTGTGATATTACCATACTGGACCATGGTGTGTTGTGATATTACCATACTGGACCATGGTGTGTTGTAATATTACCATATGGGTGTGAGGTGGTGTTATGACCACACATACACCAGTATGATCATACTGTAGCTGGTGTATGATGTGCTAAAACTGTATAGTGATGTCTTGGCTGCTAGTATCACGAATATTAATTTATGTAGTTATTCTTTTTTCGACAACACACTAGTATTAAATGTGTATTGTCAATGTATTCCACATATATCTATGTATATTATATATCTGTACCATAAGTCCTTGCCATGTATTTGTGGATATATATTAGAAGTCTAGTGAATAGCAGTAGCCTAATGTCATGTAGCTTGAAAAACATCCGTATATGCTTATATTATGGAATGCTACATAATGCTGTATAGGAAATATTATGTGAACTATGATGGAGAATGTATAAATTAAGGTCTCGGATGTATTACTGTCATGTATACTGTGTAATTTCCCTTTCAATATTGTTCATTACATTGTCCTCTAACATTAAATTATATTTTAGCACTGGGAGATTTATACCACATAAACATGGTTTTGATACACATGTTTTATATATATACACTTTATATTGTATTCATGTATACTTGTGTATAATTGCTGGCTGGCAGACGTCTTGAAATCCTCCCTTAACCCCTCCTCCCCTCTCCCGCCAGTGTTACCATGTCTTGCTAATATGAATTCTTTGTTCACATATTTTTATATCATTATATAATCTTTAATGTACTGAATTATTATTGATATGCATTATTATGTAAGGTTGTGTATTATGGTCTTTATTTTGTTGATATATGAATTAGAAGTTCTTGATCGAGATATGTCTGTATATGAGCTTGAGATATTTGAAAGAGAGGAGTCAGCTGACTCATAGAGGTGGATACAGTGTCGCTCCCGGCCAGCATGGCTCTGGGCGGTCACTCTTTGATTTTCTCAGTCGATTATTATTATTAATATCTTTATTGACAAAAATAATTACAATTTTGCCTAATCTGAGGATTTTGATAAAGTCTTATTAAAGTGAGGATAATGCTGGTATTCACTGTCACGCAGGACAGAGGGTCATACATAAGACAATAGGTCTAAACTGTAGGCTGAAGCACATATATATCATGGTTACAATCAATGTTTTAATGTATGGATATGTGAAAACAACTTTCTATTGTGCACTGCCACACAAGGGCAGGGATGGGTTCATAAGTGATGCAGATTAGAAGTAATATAAATAAAAATTGTTCTTCATTCTTTAAAATGTACAAGCAAATTTTGAATAAATTGTTAGGATGTCGTCCAGAACACCTGAGTCAATAAAATAGTTACACAGTTGGTGGTACAATAGGCCAGGAGTTCTAAAGTCCTTTACGGTTTCACATTCAACAATATAGTGTTCTAGTGAATGCATTAAAGGTTTATCACAGAGTTTACAATCTGAGTATTCTGGTAGTGGCTCAGCCTCACTAACCTGCCAGATGTGTCTATAGCCAAGGCGAATTCGCACAATGACTACATCACATTGCCTGGTTCGGTTACTGTGCTGACCATACAAATACCTATTATTACAAGACTTGTCATAACTTTTAATACTGCAGCTTTCAGGTCTCTGGGCATTTCTTAGTTCTTCTAAATCTGAATTAATTTCTTTAATTTGTATGTTTCTAATAACTGCATTAGATAGTCCAAAGTCATAATCAATGTTTTCTTTCCTGCAAGCCTCATTGGCCAATTGATCTACAAAGTCATGTTTTCCAACTCCAATATGGGATGGGATCCACACAAATTTTATACAAGAGTTATTATCATTGGCAAAAATTATATTCCATTCAATATTACAAGCTACTTCCGACATACATTGTGATGGGTTATTTAAGGACTGCAGAGCACTTTTAGAGTCACAGAAAATAACTCCACCACCATTGAGCTTAAGGTATTCAGTGGCTGGATAAATGCCCAATAGCTCGGTCTGTGTCGTGTTTGCCCAGTTGTTCAATCTCTGTGTACTAGTCATGATCATTTCATTCCCTTTATACACTGCACATGCACAACCCGTTCTACCAGTGCCTAACTGCACAGAACCATCAGTAAAGGCATAGGATTCAGTCGGTTTGAGAATTTGAAGATGACTGTCAATAGTTTCTAATGTTATACATCTCAAAATGTCAGTGTTATACATTTGTTTTACACTGATAGGGGTATAATGCCGAGAGACCTCCACATCTTTCCAAGGGGAAATATAGTGAACAGTTTTATCAGGGTTAAGAGACACATTCAGTTTCTGAAGATTATAGGCACAACAACTGAGCCACACACTGTAGGGAGCTTTTTGCGGCGGATTGAGGGAACAGTCAGAATTGTTTAGAATGGATCTCAATTTAATTTGAATAGAGCTGGGGGGACCATTATTTTTCAAAGTTTTGGCGCAAAACATAGTACTAAGTAGAACTATTCTTTCGTAAATGGAAGGTAAGTTTATTTCCTTTCTAATGTTAACAATTCTGACAGTTCTTGGACAACCCAGGATGATGCGCATAGCATCATTCTGTACTACATCTAGGCCTTGTAATTGTTTAGGAGAAAATTTAAGAAGATGCAAGGCATAATAATCAACAACAGATTGTATAAAGGCAATATAAAAACTAGGAGCATATTTTATGTTAATGCCAAATCCTTTGCCAACAAGAGTTTTAAGAGGTTTAAGACGCTTAACTAGTTTTTTACGCAGGTTGCTGACGAGATTTGTATCATTAACCTCGACTCCAAGATATTTATATGACTCGCAAGTCTCCACGGGCACTCCATTAATAGTATAGTTAACATGAAGAGAATGGGGAATAAGAACCCTTGTTTTATCAACAGAGATTATGAGGCCACATTCTACTACTTTCTTGGAGAATGCATCAAGTAACACTTGTAGCCTTGGTTTACTATGTGCCATAATACAAATATCATCAGCATAACATATAACAGTTTCAGTAGGTTGTACAGGTATGTCATGGATAAGTTTGTGCATAAGTATATTGAAGAGCATAGGGCTTAGGACACCATCTTGAGGTGTGCCTAGTTCGAATGCATCTGTTCTTGTACTTTTAACTCCTTTAAATAGGATACTAGCACGCCTGTTGGATAGGTAGCTCTTTATCCAACTCAGAAGATTACCTTTGATTACAAATTCAGCAAGTTGCTCTAATATTATTTCGCCATTCGCTACATCGAAAGCCGACTTTAGGTCAATAAAGGCTGCCTGTGTCCCATCCTGGGAATTTACAAAATATTCAGCAAAGCATGTTTGTGTGCTACACTTGGGCATGAACCCATATAGGTTTGGGGCCAGTTTTTCTTTGACCTAAAACATGACACGACTGAGAACAATTCTCTCCAAGACTTTACACATGCAAGATGTAAGGGAAATGGGCCTGAATTTTTGAGAGTTTAGGAACTGGTATTATGAGACTTTGTGTCCATTTCTTTGGCAAGATACCTTGTGAGAGACTCATTTGATAGAGGTCAAGCAGAGGGTGGGTAGAGACATCATTCAGTAAGCTCAAGGTATTATAAGCTATACCATCCTCACCAGGGGCAATTTGTTTAGGCTTTCCTAATGCTGATGTTAAGTCAAAGGGGGTTATAGCAAACTGATCTGTTAAATCTGGTGAGGAGCGTGCTATTTCAATATTAAAGTTTCTGTTAATGTTGGTATGTCTTAAATGCTGCTGTATATCTGGGGGTAAGGAAGAAATTTGTGAGACACTAGACCATTGAGCTAGGAGCATGTCAGCATATTCTGCAGGAGTATGAAGCTGAACTGGGGCTGAAGGTTTGGTAATGTTTTTAATTTTGTTCCACGTTTCTGATAATGTTGTAGTTCTATTGATACCTAGTAGGAATTGTTCCCAATATGTGTTCTTAACTTGACCCTTAAGCTCACGAAAATCTCTGTTGGCATTAAGGAATGCAAGTAAATTGTCAGCTGTTTTGTATCGTTTATAAGAATCAGCAGCTGAAGCACTGATAATAGCACTGCAATAATAATAGGATCCTCTGTCCATGAGGAAGAACGAGTGTTCTTTTTTTCCTTGATTAAACCCAGGTATCATAATAACTGGTAATGATACTGACAAGATCATTGTAAAAGTGATCCACTGAGACAGGTGTATACCCAGTGTACCACTTATGTACATAAGCCTTAAAGTGCTGTTTAAGATTGTCTGGAATGTTAATTTTAACTCTAGAATGAGGATTGGACCTAATATCCGCCACATTGTATTCACAATATATTGCAAAATGATCACTTACTAGTTCTGGGATGAGCTTAACGTTAACGTTGCTATCTACTAGGCTGTATCCAATCACATAATCCAGTCTACCCCCCAATAAATGGGTCTGTTTATCAGTATCATACACAGTAATATTATGATCATTAAGGTATTTCAAGAAGACCCTTCCATTATTGTTACACTGAACGTCACCAAGAGCAGTGTGACGAGCATTAAAGTCACCCATACATAACATAGCTGTGTTACCTGTAGGTGTCGGTAGCAGGTCTGCTTTAAGTACACTACATCGTCCATATATGTTATACAGTAGGAAATGGCTATTTGCAGTTTGTAATTTGAATTTTTGATAATGTATACTATCACTCCCGTGATTTTTAATTAGTTTACAGATTAATCCACTCTTAATATACGTGAGTAGACCAGTTCCAATACTGTTGTTGTATGCTATATACCCAGGTATCCTGGGTGGGACCTTCTTGATAGTTGTGGACGTATATGGTTCCTGTAAACACATCACATCCACGTCTCTCATTTTAGCATACAAGATTACGTCATTTATCCGAAGATAAACACTTCGAATATTCCAAGAAAGAAACTTAATTGTTTTTGTTTGATGAGCCATGGTTAAGTGTCAAGGGAATTAGGGTAACATTTAAGCTCGTTAAACACTTGGATAACATAAGCAACTTTGTTCAGTGTGTCCTGAGTACTTTTGTCTAGGAGGCGTTTAACCTGAGTAGGAGTTGGTGTTCTCTTAAACTCTCTACCTGCAACCAAACCAAGGGTGTCTTGACGATCCCTTGAGTTTGCTAGAAAACCTAGTAAGACGTCACGTGGCTATAGAAGCTTAGCCGGTCAAAGTAGTGTAAAGTACGCCTAGAACCGCGCGCACCACCTGCCCAGGTGGCTCTATAGAGTCAGCTGGGCAGGTGGTGCGCAGGTGTCTAGTCGCACAGGATTTTGGGGGGAATTTTCCCGGAAGTTTGGCGCGTGTCGGACGCGTGTGAGCGTCCGGTGTTAGGGTATGTGGTCAGGAAAGAGGGGAGGTCATGTTGTTAGGTGCCAGGTGGTGCGCGTCGTCGTAGTCGCAGCGCGTCACTCTAGTCACAAAGGGTTTGGGGGGAATTTCCCGGATGTTATGACGCGTGGCATCCAGCCAGGCGTCACTTGAGAGAGTGTCATGTTGGGGTTGGAAGCTAAGTGGTTGGTATGCAGTCATGTAGGGAGGAAGAGGAGGAGGAAGAGGAGGAGTGTAGGTTATGTTGTGAAGGGAGGGGGGAGCCCCAATACCTGAGAGGATATCAATGACGTCCATTAGTTCTTCCCCTACATGGGCAGGAAGTGTTGAGGGGAGCGTGAGAGACCAGGATCTTAAGATTGGAGGGGGAGAAGGAGGGGAAAGGGAGGTAACAGCTGGCAGTGGGTTTGTGTGTGTGAAAGTAGTCATTATTTTTTCTTAAAGAATGACAGTTTTATGTACCCTCCCTGCTTCCAGAGCGCTAAGGATATGTGGACTATACCTACCACATAGCTATGAGGAGTGACACCACATGTCCACATGGGTTACCTCTTCAAAGGCTGAGGCCTAACTGTTACGAATGTCATCATCAACCTCTAACATAGTCAGTCAGTCATGCCCCCCCCTCCATCCACATAGCAGGACATACCACAGCGACTCCGTCTCTCTCTCTCTCTCTCTCTCTCTCTCTCTCTCTCTCTCTCTCTCTCTCTCTCTCTCTCTCTCTCTCTCTCTCTCTCTCTCTCTCTCTCTCTCTCTCTCTCTCTCTCTCTCTCTCTCTCTCTCTCTCTCTCTCTCTCTCTCTCTCTCTCTCTCTCTCTCTCTCTCTCTCTCTCTCTCTCTCTCTCTCTCTCTCTCTCTCTCTCTCTCTCTCTCTCTCTCTCTCTCTCTCTCTCTCTCTCTCTCTCTCTCTCTCTCTCTCTCTCTCTCTCTCTCTCTCTCTCTCTCTCTCTCTCTCTCTCTCTCTCTCTCTCTCTCTCTCTCTCTCTCTCTCTCTCTCTCTCTCTCTCTCTCTCTCTCTCTCTCTCTCTCTCTCTCTCTCTCTCTCTCTCTCTCTCTCTCTCTCTCTCTCTCTCTCTCTCTCTCTCTCTCTCTCTCTCTCTCTCTCTCTCTCTCTCTGTCTCTCTCTCTGTCTCTCTCTCTGTCTCTCTCTCTGTCTCTCTGTCTCTCTGTCTCTCTCTCTCCCTCTCTCTCTCTATATCTCTCTCACTCTATATATATATATATATATATATATATATATATATCTATATATATCTCTCTATATCTCTCTCTATATATATATATCTCTCTCTCTATATATATATATCTCTATATCTCTCTCTCTACATTATATGCGGGTTACATAGTGGAGTGTCTTGGAGTGTCCCACTGCGGAGTGGTGTCACTTCAAGACTCCGTACCAATATAGAAGCATCAAGAGGAAGTATGGGCCAATAGGCCCTATGCAGTTACTTAATTCTTCCCTCTCATTTATCCAATTAATACCCATTGTTCCGTGTTCTGTCTTGTGTTGGTCAAAAGTTTGTTCACCTCATCCAAAACTGTTGCAACATATCACCTCACCCAAATGCGAGTGTGTATATATATATATATATGTGTATATTTATCTAACTTTATTTGAAAATGTCATTACACAAAAAAAGTTACAATATTGATTACATGCAGGGTGCAAGGCTGCTTGTCACAAGTTGTACAGCTCTTCCAGCTCCTCAGATGGCGGGCAGGAACCATGGATGCAGTGAGCATTTCCTCTCTGGATTGCCACACTAAGGCGCTGAAAAAGAAAACTGGCAGCTCTAGGGTCTCTAGTTGTTTCGATTAGCTTAGACCCCAACTCCTTCAAAAAGCTAGCAGCACTTTTACCCCAGGCACCAAGTGTCTCTGAGGCAATGGGGACAAAATTGTAGTGGTGCTCAAGGTCTCTGTATTTACGTGACTTGGCCGCTTCCCGGTGATTGGCAGCTCCTCCTCCTTGTGTAGCACTGAAGTCAACATAGGTATTGGCTAAAGTTGAAATGCATGTGTAGTCCCACACCAACTGTCTACCATTCTTCCAGGGGTTCACCGTGATTCTGTCTGGGCGACCGACAGGCTCATCAGAGTTGCGGGACATTAGGTAACGGGGCTCTCTCTCTGCTGGACAACCGGCTGTGGTAAGGCTTCTCTTAATAATGTCATTGACCTCGCCGTGTCTTGCATGCCATCCTCCTGTCCTTTGGCAGAGAAGGCCATGCCGTCCGTATCTGTCGGCCTCTGCCTCGCCGCAAATACACCTGTATTCGGTGTGGATTGAGGCAGTGAGGCGGAGAGCCACGGCAATTCGGAGGGCCTGCGGTGTGAGACGGGTGCCGGTTGCTGACATTGGGGTTGCTAATAGGAAATCACCTGCATGGGGAGCTGCTACAGATCTAAGTCGGGCAGTGTCATGTGGTGTTGTCGCAGCTTCTAGCAAAGTCGCAGCTTCTTGGTCGGCAATGGGGCGATCCCAGCTGGATTGCTTATGGGCTTCAGAAGGCGGTGGTTGGGGTGCTGGTCCTGCGAGAGAGACCCATTTGGTTGTGCAGTCTGTGAAGCTGGGATCATGTACCCCAGCCTGTTGAACTAGGTGCTCAGGTAGGATTTCCTTCACCAAGTTGTCAGACCCCACTGAAGAGGACAGGAACGCTGGTACAGCAATTTGTGTTGCTGTGCGCACGCCAAGGCCCCCGAGTCTGACAGGAAGGGAGGCCTGTTTCCACTGTAAGTCGCTGAGGGATAGATTGAGGGCTTTTTCTAGTGTTGATTTCAGCAAGCTGTCGTACTCTTCTAATTTAATATTGTTGAAAGATGGCGAACATCTTAGAAAGTAGGTCAGCCTGGGGAGGGACAAGCATCTGGTGATGAGGTAAAGTGCATCATGAGCATCGATGTCTTCAATCCTCTCGTTCATCCTCTTCAGGTCAGTGATCTTCTTACCAAGGACCCCGTCGATGGCATTCCTTCCAAGAGGAGCACCTAGGAGTGTGCTGTCCTCAGGGTTGGTTGTATGAATGTCAGGCAAAACAACCTTTATTTATATATATATATATATATATATATATATATATATATATATATATATATATATATATATATATATATATATATATATATATATATATATTATTAAATATGACCGAAAAAGTAAGATTAATAATTCTAACACGAATTTTCTCAATCTTTCGTACATTACGCTTCACTGTTGGAGGTAAATCAAAAATCACTTCTCCAAAATTCATTTTTATTTCTAGTCTGACGCGACACGGGCGCGTTTCGTAAAACTTATTACATTTTCAAAGACTTCACAAATACACAACTGATTAGAACTTGCGTTTCCCTGATTTTATATCTACATTTGAGTGAGGTGGGAAGGGTGATGTGGCATTACATTTGAGTGAGGTGGGAAGGGTGATGTGGCATTAACACAAGACAGAACACTAGGGGATATTAATAGGGTATTAAAAGTATCAACACAAGACAGAACAGAAACAATGGGTATTGAATAGAAGTGTTTGTAGAAAGCCTATTGGTCCATATTTCTTGATGCTTCTATATTGGAGCGGAGTCTTGAGGTGGGTAGAATATAGTTGTGCAATAATTGGCTGTTGATTGCTGGTGTTGACTTCTTGATGTCAACATCAAGAAGTCAACACCAGCAATCAACACCAGCAATCACCAGCAATCCCCAAGCGGCCATATACTGCAGGTATGTTGACGACATTTTTACACAGGTACCTGATGTCAGACATCTGCAGGAGCTGAAGGAGGCATTTGAGCAGAGTTCCGTGCTGCGTTTCACTTACGAGACGGAAAAGGATGGGAAGCTGCCTTTTCTAGATGTAACAGTCATGGAAAAGGGCGGAGGTTTCCACACTGCAGTCTACACTAAGGAAACAAACATAGGAATGTGCCTAAATGCCAACAGCGACTGCCCTGACAGGTACAAGAGGAGTGTTGTTAACGCATACGTCGACCGTGCTCTCAGCCACAGCTCAGAATGGAAGCAAGTCGACGAAGAACTCTGTAGGGTAAGGCAGGTCCTAGTCAATAACGGCTTCTCCAATGGTTTCATCGAAGACATCATAAGAAGGAAAGTGAAAAGCCATGCAACCTCTGAAGAGACAACTAACACAACACCTATACCCCCTATTAGACTATTTTACAGGAACTTCTTTTCCACAGCTCATAAAACGGAGGAAAGGGTCCTGAAAGATATTGTTAATAGAAACGTTATCCCTACAGACAAAAATCAGATGATACAACTGACGATTTTCTATAAAACCAGAAAAACGGCCAGCCTACTCATGAGAAACTCTCCAGACACAAAACAGAACGCTTTAAAAGAGACTAACGTCGTCTATGCCTTCAAATGCCCACTTGGGGACTGTAAGCTCCAAAAAACCCAGTATATAGGCAAGACAACAACATCTCTTTCTAGGCGTTTAACGATGCATAAGCAACAGGGCTCCATTAAGGAACATATAATCTCTTCCCATAACCAAACCATCGCCAGAGAAATCCTAGTAAACAACACAGAAATCATCGATAGATACAGCGATAGCAGGCGGCTTGACGTTTGCGAGGCACTACACATCAAGAAGTCAACACCAGCAATCAACAGCCAATTATTGCACAACTATATTCTACCCACCTCAAGACTCCGCTCCAATATAGAAGCATCAAGAAATATGGACCAATAGGCTTTCTACAAACACTTCTATTCAATACCCATTGTTTCTGTTCTGTCTTGTGTTGATACTTTTAATACCCTATTAATATCCCCTCTTGTTCTGTCTTGTGTTAATGCCACATCACCCCTCCCACCTCACTCAAATGTAGATATAAAATCAGAGATACGTAAGTTCTAATCAGTTGTGTATTTGTGAAGTCTTTGAAAATGTAATAAGTTTTATGAAACGCGCCCGTGTCGCGTCAGACTAGAAATAAAAATGAATTTTGGAGAAGTGATTTTTGATTTACGCTCCAACAGTGAAGCGTAATGTACGAAAGATTGAGAAAATTCGTGTTAGAATTATTAATCTTACTTTTTCGGTCATATTTAATAATATATGTCTACAGGAAAGACTGCTACCAAAATATACTAATATATATATATATATATATATATATATATATATATATATATATATATATATATATATATATATATATATATATATATATATATGTCGTACCTAGTAGCCAGAACGCACTTCTCGGCCTACTATGCAAGGCCAGATTTGCCTAATAATCCAAGTTTTCCCGAATTAATATATTTTCTCTAATTTTGTTCTTATGAAATGATAAAGCTACCCATTTCATTATGTATGAGGTCATTTTATTTTATTGGAGTTAAAATTAACGTAGATATATGACCGAACCTAACCAACCCTACCTAACCTAACCTAACCTATCTTTATAGGTTAGGTTAGGTTAGGTAGCCGAAAAAGGTAGGTTAGGTTAGGTTAGGTAGGTTAGGTAGTCGAAAAACAATTAATTCAGGAAAACTTGGCTTATTAGGCGAATCGGCCCTTGCATAGTAGGCTGAGAATTGCGTTCTGGCTACTAGGTACGACATATATATATATATATATATATATATATATATATATATATATATATATATATATATATATATATATATATATATATATATTGTCACGTGGGGGTGGGCGGTCCGGGGCCCTGCTAACACTCGGCTGCTAGGGGCTCAAAGGCCCAAATACTCAGCCCCTCCGACTCCCTGGATTCACCGGAGTCTCCTTGGTCACACAAGAGAGGACCAACAATGCCCACCTCCGCAGGTCTTTGCTTCCACCACAAAGGGGTGCCACTGATTCACCCTGGAAGCCCTTCAGTCAGACACGGGGAAACTGCTGTTAACAGTTCCGGCCTAGACCCGTGGGGGAGTGAAGGAAGACTCAGGCTTACCTTATAACCATAACCTCCCTGAGCCTTGCCTGCCAGACAAAAAAAGGTTGCAGGAACTCCTTTCCCGCCTGTCTTCTCTATCTTCCTCTTAGCAAGGTCGCCAGCTGGGTTATTATATCTGCACCCCAGCAATGCAGTTCAGTGGGTGTATCATATATTGTTTGTAGCCAGAAATGTATGCTCATAGAGAAATATCACAAATGGAGGCACACTCAAACACAGTAATAAAATGTGTGGATTTACTGATGCAAATTACATGAACACACACACACACAATCACAAGTAATACATGAATATGGAATATGGATAATGAGTCTGGAGATCGTCAGCCTCTTCTTCCACGACCTCCAACACTCCTTCAAATGGGCAGGAAGACCGGAGTCTCACACTCTCACAGGAGGGCCTCTTCACCACGTCGGCACCTCTTCTTCACTGTCCTGCCATCCATACACACTGTCCTCTCTGACAGTCCTGGACACAAGCTGCCTTGCAGCCTACTCTACTATTAAAGTAATCAAGTCTTGCTGCCACATACACAAGTAAATATTGTGGCCTAACTAGCCTACTCATACAAGGGGTAATGGGAGGGAAAAATGATCTACCTTACACTCCTGGCTCACGACGCCTGTCCCTCGATGGTGTGAGGTTCCCACGCTTCCTTGGGTCGATCCTCGACGATCCAGGACGTTCCACAGGCCCTCAGGTGTCGTGAAGCCTTCGCGTCGTCGCCGTTCCAATCCCTGAGATTCAGCTGCCCCAATCCTGGTTCATCGATGGGCGCTGAGCTAATCACTATTTTTCCCCACACTCGCCTCTCCCACAGGGCGTCGCTCCTTGTCCTAGGCACGGTGTCGTCCTTCCAAGATTCTCAGTGGATGTGACCCCAGTCACAGCTAGGCTTGCTCGCCCACCTTCCAGACCTCAACGTCCAGCCAGCGGCGCCGCCCAGCGTCGTCGCCGACTATTTTCCAAGTTTGGCACTTCTCTGCTCACTGAACTTGGTTCCTCTTTTGCTTCCCAGAAGCGCAGGGTCTCCAATAACTGTGATGGGCTGCGCAGGCCAGCTCAATCCACTGAACAAGGCTTGCAGAGCCTCCAATCCTTGAGAGCAGACCGAGGCGCGTCCTGTCGCTTCCCAGGTCAGATCAACTCTGACGTTGGCGCCGCCCGGGGCACTCGGTGACGTCATGGCGGGCCCTGATTTGTCGCCCGCGACCTACGTCGGCCAATCCGCGATCGGCTTGTCTCCCTTCCAAAAGGTCATATCTGCCGTAGGGGATACTGTTTCATTTTATAACAGGGCGCCAATTTTCCTTTATTTACAACTTATAATATAACCTCCTTCCATTAAATAGCAGCCGGTCTGGTCGCCACATATATCATTAGACTCCCTGAACCTCAGAGAATCAGTAGGGAGAGCTGATATGACTCTTTAAGCCGGCAAACGAAAGAAATAGGAGAGGGCACCGTAACATACCCCTCCCCTTAAAATAAGAGTCATATCGGAAGAGCAGCACTCAAGAGGGCAACCTATACTCTTGCTCCCTCCGTTCCTGAAGTGTCACTCCTCCAGTTGGTGACGTGGCTCATACCACTTTGCCAGTCACTTGCCTCATTGTATCTCCACCTCGCATAGTACCGGGTGTGATGGGTGTTCCCTGAACATCTACAAGAAATCCCCTCTCCGTGGCTACGAGTGTACTCCCACGGCTCGTTACCACTGTAAGATTCAGTGCATGCGGCGCCTCCACCGCGTCGTGCACTCCGAGATAGTCTTGCATTTCCACTGCGTCCTACAGGTACTCCATGTTTCCTCTCATGATCTCCTCTTCGCCAATCTTCTCTCTTCTCGGTTCCTCTTCTCCCGTAGGTGCGTTGTCTCCTCACAGTGGCACTTGTAACCTGTACTCCATCCAGCAGCTTCCTCTCTTCCACACTAGGCTTTTGCGATGGCCCAATGCCCCTCTGGTTAGGCTGGCGCCTACCCTGGGTGTACCTATTCCCTGCTTTCTTCGTATTGCCTTTCCTATACCACTCGCTCCTTCGTTCCCGACGAACATCTTCACTCCTCCATGAGATTCTCTTCCCTGCAGACGTCTTCTTCGGTTCGTGGTTGGGCTCATCCACCTCCCTGTGGCTCACCTCACCACGGTGGTTCATCTTGCACCTACCACTATTCATCTGGCCGGCATAGGGTGCACTGCGTCGTGGTTCCTCCACTCTGCCCCTCACTGCCGTTCGCTCATCCACTGAGCTTACTTTATTCACGTTTCTGTATGGAGGGAGTGCGGTCTGCAGCCTCCTCACCGCCCCAGGCGTTTGTACAGCTGCTCCTCGCCACTCCTCCACACGCATCATCAGGCTTAGTCGGAGGTCCCCGTCGGGGTTTTCCACAACCTCCGACGACCTCTCTGCACTCTCGCCCTCGTTGTCGTCGTCTCTGGCGACGTTTTCCCTGGCGAAGTCGGCTTCCTCACCACCATCTGGAACGACCGATACCTCACCTGGCAGGGTTGTACTGCTGCTTGCAACATAGGCACTCCTGGCCCAATCGGGTTGTATCCTGCCTCCTCCGAGGTCATTACCCAGCACCATCTGTACATGCTCTAGGGGTAACTTAGGGGCTACAGCTACTATAGCTTTCTCGACTCCGCAGTCGGCAATCAGCTGTACTTCGTGAAGTGGCAACCTGTATTCCTCCCCCACACTGCGTATCCTCACCACTCCCACAGGTGAATCATTAAATTCCTTGGGGAGAATACTCCTGGTCACCATACTTATGTCAGCACCCGTATCTCGAAGCACGGCAACCTCCACTGGGTCTGACTTTCCAAACTTCACGTTGGCCCCGAAAACGAAGGGATGTTCACCCAACTTCATCTCCCAACCATTCACGTTGGATCCACCATAATATGGAGTGTGAACAAACACTCTCTCCTCTTCCAACATTAATCCTACATTCCTTTGGTGCTCCTCACACTCGCGGGCATAATGTCCTCTCACGCCACAGTTGTAGCATCGGCTGCCTCCCCTGGGCGGCCACTCGCTAGTCACTCTGGCGGTACCACTTGCAGACGTCCCCTGGGTCCTCCTTGGACTCCCTGTCGTCGTATCCGGGACTGCAGCACTCGCTCCTGAGTTAGGTCCACTGCTCACAGCTTGGGGCTTCCTCCCCGCGTCTCTTGAGCTCTTGAACCACGTTACTTCATCGGGCACACTACTCTTGGGAGAGTCCCCACCCGTCCTCGCTCCTCCTGAACTCCTAAGGTTCCCTCCCGACCTGGGGTAAGGCGAGTGTCTGGGCGGCCCCTCCCTCCTGATATGTAGTGCCTCCTCCAGCATGTCGGCTCGATCCGCTGCAGCCTTCAGGTCCTTAATACCTGCTTCTCTCACCCTTACTCGCAACTCAGGATGGAGCACTGACATAAACTTCTCCATCACTATCAGTCGTTTGATATCATCCACCGACTCCGCTTCCTCCGCCTTCAACCATCGTAGGAATTTCCGTTCCATATCCCTGGCGGTCTCGGCGTAAGTCTTTCCCGACGCTCTTGTACACTCTCTGAACCGCTTCCGGTACATCTCCGGAGTCAGCCGGAATGAATGGAGAACCGCATTCTTAATCGCGTCATAACTAGTACACTCCTCTAGGTCCAGCATGTTATAGGCTTCCCGGGCCTCACCAGTCAACCTGCCCTGGACCAGAGCAGCCCAATCATCATCCGGCCACTCCTTCAGAGTTGCTATCCGTTCAAAGTGTTCGAAGAACGCCTCAGCTTCTTGTGGTTCGAACGTAGGTAAGTCACGTTCCCTTACCTTGAGGTCATCCCGCCGTGCAGGTAGTGAGGGCAGACCACGTTCAACGCGACGCAATTCGACTTCTTTCTTTGCCCTTATCTCCTCCAGTCGCAGTTGTCTCTCTCCTTCTTCCCGCTGCAGCCGAGCTTCTCGCTCCTCTCGCTGCAGCTTAGCCGCACGTTCCTCTCGCTGCAGCTCAGCCGCACGTTCCTCTCGCTGCAGCTCAGCCGCACGTTCCTCTCGCTGCAGCTCAGCCGCACGTTCCTCTCGCTGCATTTGCGCTTCTCTCTCCTCTCGTCGCAGCTGGGCTTCCAGTTGCATCTTCATTATTTCCAGTTGCAGGCTCCTCTTACTACAGCTGGACCTTCCACTGCTCCCACGTTCACTGTGAATTCTCTCCACACTGGTAGGCGCTTGGGGAGGCCCTAGTCGGGACGGTTCACCTTGCGACGGCTCTCCTCGGGACGGCTCCTCTTGAGATGGCTCCTCTCCCGTCGCTTCCTCTCGAGCTGTGAGCTGTGCCATGATCTCTATCCTTCGCTCCGCTACCTTAGTCGTCCTCAACCTGATCCCAAAGTGGTTTGCCACTTGTTGGAGCTGGGCCTTGGTACACTCTTCCAAAATTCTCTCGTCCCTTGTGTCAATAAATTTCTTTACTTTGTCTTCCTCCATCTCTATATCATCAAGCATACACGACAGCACAGACAAGTTAGTAGGCACTAATTTCACCGTTTCAGTCCCTTAGCTGGTTGAGTAACAGTACCACCGAATTCACTGGCCACACTGTCTTAGTACCCTGGCAACACTTGTCTTGAAATTTGGTCCACACTGTAGCTTGATCCACGCTTCCTGGCGAGGTTCCCAGTTCTTGGCTACTGGGGTTCGAATCCTGGCAAGGTCGCCAGTTCTCTTGTCACGTGGGGGTGGGCGGTCCGGGGCTCTGCTAACACTCGGCTGCTAGGGGCTCAAAGGCCCAAATACTCAGCCCCCCCGACTCCCTGGATTCACCGGAGTCTCCTTGGTCACACAAGAGAGGACCAACAATGCCCACCTCCGCAGGTCTTTGCTTCCACCACAAAGGGGTGCCACTGATTCACCCTGGAAGCCCTTCAGTCAGACACGGGGAAACTGCTGTTAACAGTTCCGGCCTAGACCCGTGGGGGAGTGAAGGAAGACTCAGGCTTACCTTATAACCATAACCTCCCTGAGCCTTGCCTGCCAGACAAAAAAAGGTTGCAGGAACTCCTTTCCCGCCTGTCTTCTCTATCTTCCTCTTAGCAAGGTCGCCAGCTGGGTTATTATATCTGCACCCCAGCAATGCAGTTCAGTGGGTGTATCATATATTGTTTGTAGCCAGAAATGTATGCTCATAGAGAAATATCACAAATGGAGGCACACTCAAACACAGTAATAAAATGTGTGGATTTACTGATGCAAATTACATGAACACACACACACACAATCACAAGTAATACATGAATATGGAATATGGATAATGAGTCTGGAGATCGTCAGCCTCTTCTTCCACGACCTCCAACACTCCTTCAAATGGGCAGGAAGACCGGAGTCTCACACTCTCACAGGAGGGCCTCTTCACCACGTCGGCACCTCTTCTTCACTGTCCTGCCATCCATACACACTGTCCTCTCTGACAGTCCTGGACACAAGCTGCCTTGCAGCCTACTCTACTATTAAAGTAATCAAGTCTTGCTGCCACATACACAAGTAAATATTGTGGCCTAACTAGCCTACTCATACAAGGGGTAATGGGAGGGAAAAATGATCTACCTTACACTCCTGGCTCACGACGCCTGTCCCTCGATGGTGTGAGGTTCCCACGCTTCCTTGGGTCGATCCTCGACGATCCAGGACGTTCCACAGGCCCTCAGGTGTCGTGAAGCCTTCGCGTCGTCGCCGTTCCAATCCCTGAGATTCAGCTGCCCCAATCCTGGTTCATCGATGGGCGCTGAGCTAATCACTATTTTTCCCCACACTCGCCTCTCCCACAGGGCGTCGCTCCTTGTCCTAGGCACGGTGTCGTCCTTCCAAGATTCTCAGTGGATGTGACCCCAGTCACAGCTAGGCTTGCTCGCCCACCTTCCAGACCTCAACGTCCAGCCAGCGGCGCCGCCCAGCGTCGTCGCCGACTATTTTCCAAGTTTGGCACTTCTCTGCTCACTGAACTTGGTTCCTCTTTTGCTTCCCAGAAGCGCAGGGTCTCCAATAACTGTGATGGGCTGCGCAGGCCAGCTCAATCCACTGAACAAGGCTTGCAGAGCCTCCAATCCTTGAGAGCAGACCGAGGCGCGTCCTGTCGCTTCCCAGGTCAGATCAACTCTGACGTTGGCGCCGCCCGGGGCACTCGGTGACGTCATGGCGGGCCCTGATTTGTCGCCCGCGACCTACGTCGGCCAATCCGCGATCGGCTTGTCTCCCTTCCAAAAGGTCATATCTGCCGTAGGGGATACTGTTTCATTTTATAACAGGGCGCCAATTTTCCTTTATTTACAACTTATAATATAACCTCCTTCCATTAAATGGCAGCCGGTCTGGTCGCCACATATATCATTAGACTCCCTGAACCTCAGAGAATCAGTAGGGAGAGCTGATATGACTCTTTAAGCCGGCAAACGAAAGAAATAGGAGAGGGCACCGTAACAATATATATATATATATATATATATATATATATATATATATATATATATATATATATATATATATATATATATATATATATATATATATATATATATATATATATATATATATATATATATATATATATATATATATATATATATATATATATATATATATATATATATATATATATATATATATATATATATATATATATATATATATATATATATATATATATATATATATATATATATATATATATATATATATATATATATATATATATATATATATATATATATATATATATATATATATATATATATATATATATATATATATATATATATATATATATATATATATATATATATATATATATATATATATATATATATATATATATATATATATATATATATATATATATATATATATATATATATATATATATATATATATATATATATATATATATATATATATATATATATATATATATATATATATATATATATATATATATATATATATATATATATATATATACCTCTAGCTGGAAGAAGGGGGACCCACAGCCTCGGAGGAAACCACGCATAACGCGGATGATTATTCCTGGATGATGGCACTCTGGCAGGCACACAAGATTTCCTGCTAGAAGACCTACAGCTGGTGAAGACACGGGGGGGAGTCCATGGGTCTCGTTCTTAACCCCTCCAAGTGCGAAATTATTGCATCCAGTGAAGTAATCATTAGAGCAGTGAAATCAGTTTTACCAGAAGCCTCAGTCGTTAAACCTACCGACAGCACACTACTCGGAGCACCTCTGGGCCACAATGCCATTGCTGCAGTCCTTGACGAAAAGTTTAGAGACCTAAAGAGGATGGAAGAGAGAATTGGGGACTTGGACTCCCACGATGCCCTCTACCTTCTCACAAAGTGCCTTACCTTGCCCAGGCTAACATACTTCTTAAGGTGTGCACCAACTTTTGGCAACCCACTTCTACATCAATATGATGAGCTCCTCAGGTCAATATTCAGGAAGGCGCTCAACCTAGATTTAGATGACAGTCAGTGGGACCAAGCAACACTACCAGTGAGATTTGGAGGGATAGGCATACGAAAGGCAACTGAGGTAGCACTTCCAGCATTCTTATCCGCATGTACAGCAGCCAACGAATTGGTAGGGCAGATCCTACCAGAGCGTATGAGAAAGACAGCGGGAACTCATGATCAAACGTTCATCGAAGCAGCCAGACAATGGGACACCATTGCACACCCTCAACCCCGACCACAAGTCCCAAAAGACCACAAGCAGGCCCACTGGGATAGCCCCATAATGGAAAAGACTGTC
Organism: Procambarus clarkii; assembly: GCF_040958095.1. Classification (NCBI taxonomy): domain Eukaryota; kingdom Metazoa; phylum Arthropoda; class Malacostraca; order Decapoda; family Cambaridae; genus Procambarus; species Procambarus clarkii. The sequence continues at coordinate 80,643 of NW_027189408.1, read as the reverse complement.
ACAGCAATGATTGACAACGCTGATGCTGAAAACAAAGCCCGCCTCCTAGCGGTAACAGCACCCCACGCCGGGGATTTTTTATTTGCTGTGCCCAATGCAGCCCTGGGAACCCGCCTCAGTCATGACGCTCTCTGCATTGGAGTTGCCCTTCGCCTTGCCGCCCCCATCCTCACCGAACATAGGTGCATCTGCGGAACTGCGATGGCAGACCAATATGGTCGTCATGGTCTGGTATGTCGTAAATCACAGGGTAAAATTGCAAGACATGAAGAAGTCAACGACATCATCAAGAGGAGCCTCACTACAGCCCGCTGCCCGGTACAGAGAGAACCACACTTATCCAGACCTAACGACCCTCAGAAGCGCCCTGATGGGGTCACCTTGCTACCTTGGAAGGATGGTAAGCAAGTGGTATGGGACTACACGTGCGCTGCCACACTGGCCAGTATCTACCTCCACTACAGCACACGTGAAAGCGGTGGTGCTGCTTCTTTCAGGGAATCGCAGAAAATTATTAAATACAGAGGTCTAGCACACTGCTACAGCTTTGTTCCGATCGGCTCGGAGACCCTCGGTTCGTGGGGAAAATGTGCATTGAAGTTCCTGAAGTAATTGGGGGACCAATTGATCAGCACTACAAAAGACCAGAGAGCAAAAAGTTTCTTGTTCCAGCGCCTCAGTGTTGCGATTCAGAGGGGAAATGCCTGTTGCGTCTTGGGCACTAGTCCTACTTCAGAGGAATTCGAAGAAGTGTTTGACTTGCAACAATGATCGAACCCGTCTGTGACATTCATCAATGTTTCCCATTGTTGTGTTTTTCAAGAGATCCATAACCTTTAAGCACCTTTTTGCATTATTATTTTTGCATCAACCCCGGTACGCCTTAACCCGCTCCACCACCTGCTCAGACCCTTAAAAGAGATGGTAATTTCGGAGTATTTAAATACACCAAAGATCACCACCTCCCAAGAGCACTAGAGCAAGTGAGGGGTCATTTATACGTTTATTTCATCAAGTCCCTGTTAATATGGGAAGACACAGTGTTTATGCTTAAGGCACAACTCTCCTAAACACGAGAGTGAAGTATACAACTTTAGAACACTTTCCCACCAGGAGACTCGAACCCTAGCCAGCACAGAAGCCTTCCAGCAACTGGCATAACAGGTACGCCTTAACCCGCTCCACCACCTGCTCAGACCCTTAAAAGAGATGGTAATTTCGGAGTATTTAAATACACCAAAGATCACCACCTCCCAAGAGCACTAGAGCAAGTGATGGGGCATTTATACGTTTATTTCATCAAGTCCCTGTTAATATGGGAAGACACAGTGTCTATGCTTAAGGCACAACTCTCCTAAACACGAGAGTGAAGTATACAACTTTAGAACACTTTCCCACCAGGAGACTCGAACCCTAGCCAGCACAGAAGCCTTCCAGCAACTGGCATAACAGGTACGCCTTAACCCGCTCCACCACCTGCTCAGACCCTTAAAAGAGATGGTAATTTCGGAGTATTTAAATACACCAAAGATCACCACCTCCCAAGAGCACTAGAGCAAGTGAGGGGTCATTTATACGTTTATTTCATCAAGTCCCTGTTAATATGGGAAGACACAGTGTCTATGCTTAAGGCACAACTCTCCTAAACACGAGAGTGAAGTATACAACTTTAGAACACTTTCCCACCAGGAGACTCGAACCCTAACCAGCACAGAAGCCTTCCAGCAACTGGCATAACAGGTACGCCTTAACCCGCTCCACCACCTGCTCAGACCCTTAAAAGAGATGGTAATTTCGGAGTATTTAAATACACCAAAGATCACCACCTCCCAAGAGCACTAGAGCAAGTGAGGGGTCATTTATACGTTTATTTCATCAAGTCCCTGTTAATATGGGAAGACACAGTGTCTATGCTTAAGGCACAACTCTCCTAAACACGAGAGTGAAGTATACAACTTTAGAACACTTTCCCACCAGGAGACTCGAACCCTTGCCAGCACAGAAGCCTTCCAGCAACTGGCATAACAGGTACGCCTTAACCCGCTCCACCACCTGCTCAGACCCTTAAAAGAGATGGTAATTTCGGAGTATTTAAATACACCAAAGATCACCACCTCCCAAGAGCACTAGAGCAAGTGAGGGGTCATTTATACGTTTATTTCATCAAGTCCCTGTTAATATGGGAAGACACAGTGTCTATGCTTAAGGCACAACTCTCCTAAACACGAGAGTGAAGTATACAACTTTAGAACACTTTCCCACCAGGAGACTCGAACCCTAGCCAGCACAGAAGCCTTCCAGCAACTGGCATAACAGGTACGCCTTAACCCGCTCCACCACCTGCTCAGACCCTTAAAAGAGATGGTAATTTTGGAGTATTTAAATACACCAAAGATCACCACCTCCCAAGAGCACTAGAGCAAGTGAGGGGTCATTTATACGTTTATTTCATCAAGTCCCTGTTAATATGGGAAGACACAGTGTCTATGCTTAAGGCACAACTCTCCTAAACACGAGAGTGAAGTATACAACTTTAGAACACTTTCCCACCAGGAGACTCGAACCCTAGCCAGCACAGAAGCCTTCCAGCAACTGGCATAACAGGTACGCCTTAACCCGCTCCACCACCTGCTCAGACCCTTAAAAGAGATGGTAATTTTGGAGTATTTAAATACACCAAAGATCACCACCTCCCAAGAGCACTAGAGCAAGTGAGGGGTCATTTATACGTTTATTTCATCAAGTCCCTGTTAATATGGGAAGACACAGTGTCTATGCTTAAGGCACAACTCTCCTAAACACGAGAGTGAAGTATACAACTTTAGAACACTTTCCCACCAGGAGACTCGAACCCTAGCCAGCACAGAAGCCTTCCAGCAACTGGCATAACAGGTACGCCTTAACCCGCTCCACCACCTGCTCAGACCCTTAAAAGAGATGGTAATTTCGGAGTATTTAAATACACCAAAGATCACCACCTCCCAAGAGCACTAGAGCAAGTGAGGGGTCCTTTGTACATTTATTTCTTGGCCCATACGAGGCAGCTGCTATTGGCCCATACGAGGCAGCTGCTATTGGCTGTACTGGTTGATGGGAGGCTGTACTGGTTGATGGGAGGCTGTACTGGTTGATGGGAGACTGTACTGGTTGATGGGAGACTGTACTGGTTGATGGGAGGCTGTACGGGTTGATGGGAGGCTGTACTGGTTGATGGGAGGCTGTACTGGTTGATGGGAGGCTGTACAGGTTGATGGGAGGCTGTACTGCTTGATGGGAGGCTGTACAGGTTGATGGGAGGCTGTACTGGGTGATGGAAGGCTGTACTGGTTGATGGGAGGCTGTACTGGTTGATGGGAGGCTGTACTGGTTGATGGGAGGCTGTACTGGTTGATGGGAGGCTGTACAGGTTGATGGGAGGCTGTACAGGTTTATGGGAGGCTGTACTGGGTGATGGGAGGCTGTACTGGTTGATGGGAGGCTGTACTGGTTGATGAGAGGCTGTACTGGTTGATGGGAGGCTGTACAGGTTGATGGGAGGCTGTACTGGTTGATGGGAGGCTGTACTGGTTGATGGGAGGCTGTACTGGTTGATGGGAGGCTGTACTGGTTGATGGGAGGCTGTACTGGTTGATGGGAGGCTGTACAGGTTGATGAGAGGCTGTACAGGTTGATGGGAGGCTGTACAGGTTGATGGGGGGCTGTACTGGTTGGGTGGCGGGCTGCACTGGTTGGGTGGCGGGCTGTACTGGTTGGGTGGCGGGCTGCACTGGTTGGGTGGCGGGCTGTACTGGTTGGGTGGCGGGCTGCACTGGTTGGGTGGCGGGCTGTACTGGTTGGGTGGCGGGCTGTACTGGTTGATGGGAGGCTGTACTGGTTGATGGGAGGCTGTACTGGTTGACGGGAGGCTGTACTGGTTGATGTGAGGCTGTACAGGTTGATGGGAGGCTGTACAGATTGATGGGAGGCTGTACTGGTTGATGGGAGGCTGTACTGGTTGGGTGGCGGGCTGTACTGGTTGATGGGAGGCTGTACTGGTTGATGGGAGGCTGTACAGGTTGATGGGAGGCTGTACTGGTTGGGTGGCGGGCTGTACAGGTTGATGGGAGGCTGTACTGGTTGATGGGAGGCTGTACAGGTTGATGAGAGGCTGTGCAGGTTGATGGGAGGCTGTACAGGTTGATGGGAGGCTGTACAGATTGATGGGAGGCTGTACTGGTTGATGGGAGGCTGTACTGGTTGATGATAACGAGAACAGTATCTCCAACCTTTATGAATTGTTCCTTTGCACGTTGATCATGAGCAATTTTCATTTTGCCCTTGGCTAGTGCATCCTTCTGAGCGAGACGTTTATCCGTTACCTCGGCTGGCATGACGGGTAGTGCGATTCTCATAGGACGTCCAAATAAAAGTTCACCAGGCGACTTGCCCAGTGTTCCATGTGGTGTTGCACGGTAGTTCCTGAGAAAAGCATACATAGCTTGTTTCCAGGATCGTCCTTCGGCATGAGCACAGCGTACCGCTTTCATGAGAGGTTGCATGAATCTCTCAACTTCTCCATTTGCTTGAGGATGTAGTGGCATCACACGGCGGTGTTTGAATCCGATATGCTCAGCAAAATTGACGAAGTCTTGTCCATTGAATGGCGGTACATTGTCCGTCTTGACAACTTCAGGAATGCCAAAATTTGAAAAGATCTAGTCGAGTTTCGGGATCAGCCTTTGCAGATGTTGAAGTGATGATTTCTACTTCTGGAAAACGTGAGTGATCATCAATGACTACCATCAAGTACTCTCCAGTTGGTAGCGGTCCGCAGAAGTCCATCGATACTTCCGTCCATGGTGCAGCAGGTAGTGGTGAAGGTTGTAGAGGTGTTGATCTTGAAGTATCCACTGCAGCTTGGCAAGGGACACAGGCATCATGCATGTCCTTTGCTTGACGATCAATGCCAGGAAACCACACTTTTTCTCGTAGCAGCTGTTTGGTCCTAACAAGACCTTGGTGTCCTTGATGTGCAAGCTTCAGAGCACGTTGCTGGAGAACAGCTGGAATGACAATACGAGTACCTCGCAGCACAGTGTCGCGTTGTTGCGTAACACTTAATTCTGTCTGGATGCGTTTAAGTCCTTTGAACGCATCTTGGTCAACTCCTGAGGGTGGGATGCGTGGAAATTTTTTCTTAGTCAATGCATCCACTGTTGCTTGCAGAGTTGGGTCCTCTAGGGTTGCAGTACGGATTTCATCAAGAGTGGGAGCCTTAGGGACTGCATCACAGGTTACAGAGTGTTCATATTCCTCGGCAACTTGCTGATGCTTGGTGATGGTGAAACTGTTGGCAGGATGTCGACTGATGTAATCAGCGGGATTGCCTGCACCCGGCTTGTATTTCACTGTAAAGTTGTATGGTTGCTGACGAAGAGCCTATCTCTCAATGCGAGCTGGTGGTTTGGACTTTGGATTATTGAAGATGGTCTCCAACGGTTTGTGGTCAGTGACTATCGTGGTGAAGGGTGCACCAAGCAGATACACATTGAAGTGTTCACAGCCCCATACAAGAGCAAGAGCTTCCTTCTCTGTCTGACTGTATCGTTGCTCAACATCTGTGAGAGAACGGCTGGCGTAGGCAATTACTACTTTGGAATCTGGTTGACCAGGTTTGTGTTGGGCTAAAACAGCACCTAAACCAACAGGACTAGCATCCACCGTTAACTCAGTGTCCATTGATGGATCAAAGTATGCAGCAGTCGCATTCTCTACTAGTGCATCTTTCACAGCATCAAATGCATTTTGTTCGATATCGCTCCAGTACCATGATGCATTTTGCTTCAGCTCACGTAGAGGCTTCGTAATGGTAGCAAAATCGGGAATGAAGCGAGAACAGTAGTTTGCCATTCCCAGAAAACTATGTACTTCAGTGGACGTTGAAGGAGGTGCAGCATTCTTGATATCTGCAACTTTCTTAGGATCCGGAGACAGACCTTTGTCACTAAGTACATGTCCAAAGAATTCAATTTTATGTTGATTGAGCTTACACTTTGCTCGGCTTAACGTCAGATTCTTTTCTCGTAAGCGTTGCAATGTTGCACGAAGAGCTTTGTCGTGTTCAGCTTGGGTACGGCCATAAACAATGATGTCATCAGACATGTTGTCAGCATTAGGTATGTCTTGCAATAACTGGCTGATGATGTGCTGGAATACCTCAGCAGCACTGTTCATACCAAAACTCAGGCGCTTGTACCTATACAGACCTCGATGTGTCGTAAACGTTGTGATGAATCGACTCTCATCATCAAGTTCAAGCTGATGATAGCCCTTGTTTAAATCTAACTTGCTGAATACAGTTGCACCATTCAAGCGGTAGATCATATCATCTACAGTGGGTGTAGGATGGCGTTCACGCATTATTGCCTTGTTGTATGTGTGGTGGTGGGTCTGTATGTGTGGTGGTGGTGGTCTGTATGTGTGGTGGTGGAGGTCTGTATGTGTGGTGGTGGGTCTGTATGTGTGGTAGTGGAGGTCTGTATGTGTGGTGGTGGTGGTCTGTATGTGTGGTGGTGGTGGTCTGTATGTGTGGTGGTGGGTCTGTATGTGTGGTAGTGGAGGTCTGTATGTGTGGTGGTAGAGGTCTGTATGTGTGGTGGTGGTGGTCTGTATGTGTGGTGGAGGCCTGTATGTGTGGTAGTGGAGGTCTGTATGTGTGGTGGTAGAGGTCTGTATGTGTGGTGGTGGTGGGTCTGTATGTGTGGTGGTGGTGGGTCTGTATGTGTGGTGGTGGTGGGTCTGTATGTGTGGCAGTGGAGGTCTGTATGTGTGGTGGTGGTGGGTCTGTATGTGTGGTAGTGGTGGGTCTGTATGTGTGGTAGTAATGGGTCTGTATGTGTGGTGGTGGAGGTCTGTATATGTGGTAGTGGAGGTCTGTATGTGTGGTGGTGGAGGTCTGTATGTGTGGTGGTGGATGTCGGTATGTGTGGTGGTGGTGGGTCTGTATGTGTTGTGGTGGAGAGTCTGTATGTGTGGAGGTGGAGGTCTATATGTGTGGTAGTGGAGGTCTGTATGTGTGGTGGTGGAGGTCTGTATGTGTGGTGGTGGAGGTCTGTATGTGTGGTGGTGGAGGTCTGTATGTGTGGTGGTGGAGGCCTGTATGTGAGGTGGTGGAGGCCTGTATGTGAGGTGGTGGAGGCCTGTATGTGTGGTGGTGGTGGGTCTGTATGTGTGGTGGCGGAGGGCCTGTATGTGTGGTAGTGGAGGTCTGTATGTGTGGTGGTGGTGGGTCTGTATGTGTGGTGGTGGTGGGCCTGTATGTGTGGTGGTGGAGGCCTGTATGTGTGGTAGTGGGTCTGTATGTGTGGTGGTGGGTCTGTATGTGTTGTGGTGGAGGCTGTATGTGTGGTGGTGGGTCTGTATGTGTGGTGGTGGGCCTGTATGTGTGGTGGTGGGTCTGTATGTGTGGTGGTGGTGGTCTGTATGTGTGGTGGTGGTGGGTCTGTATGTGTGGTGGTGGTGGTCTGTATGTGTGGTGGTGGTGGGCCTGTATGTTTGGTTGTGGTCTGTATGTGTGGTGGTGTAGGTCTGTATGTGTGGTAGTGGTGGTCTGTATGTGTGGTGGTGGTGGTCTGTATGTGTGGTGGTGGTAGTGTGTATGTGTGGTGGTGGTGGATCTGTATGTGTTGTGGTGGGCCTGTATGTGAGGTGGTGGTCTGTATGTGTGGTGTTGGAGGCCTGTATGTGTGGTAGTGGAGGTCTGTATGTGTGGTGGAGGAGGTGTGTATGTGTGGTGGTGGAGGCCTGTATGTGTGGTAGTGGAGGTCTGTATGTGTGGTGGTGGAGGTCTGTATGTGTGGTGGTGGAGGTCTGTATGTGTGGTGGTGGAGGTCTGTATGTGTGGTGGTTGTGGTCTGTATGTGTGGTGGTGGAGGTCTGTATGTGTGGTGGTGGTGGGTCTGTATGTGTGGTGGTGGTGGCCTGTATGTGTGGTAGTGGAGGTCTGTATGTGTGGTAATGGAGGTCTGTATGTGTGGTGGTGGATGCCTGTATGTGTGGTGGTGGGTCTGTATGTGTGGTGGTGGAGGTCTGTATGTGTGGTAGTGGGGGTCTGTATGTGTGGTGGTGGAGGGCTGTATGTGTGGTGGTGGGTCTGTATGTGTAGTGGTGGGTCTGTATGTGTTGTGGTGGAGGTCTGTATGTGTGGTGGTGGTGGGCTGTATGTTTGGTGGTGGGTCTGTATGTGTGGTAGTGGTGGTCTGTATGTGTGGTGGTGGAAGCCTGAATGTGTGGTGGTGGAGGTCTGTATGTGTGGTGGTGGAGGCCTGTATGTGTGGTGGTGGAGGCCTGTAAGTGTGGTGGTGGAGGCCTGTATGTGTGGTGGTGGTGGTGGGTCTGTATGTGTGGTGGTGGAGGCCTGTATGTGTGGTGGTGGGTCTGTATGTGTGGTGGTGGAGGTCTGTATGTGTGGTAGTGGGGGTCTGTATGTGTGGTGGTGAAGGTCTGTATGTGTGGTGGTGGAGGTCTGTATGTGTGGTAGTGGAGGTCTGTATGTGTGGTGGTGGAGGGCCTGTATGTGTGGTGGTTGAGGGCCTGTATGTGTGGTAGTGGAGGTCTGTATGTGTGGTGGTGGAGGCCTGTATGTGTGGTGGTGGTGGGTCTGTATGTGTGGTGGTGGAGGCCTGTATGTGTGGTGGTGGGTCTGTATGTGTGGTTGTGGTGGGTCTGTATGTGTGGTGGTGGAGGTCTGTATGTGTGGTGGTGGATGTCTGTATGTGTGGTGGTGGAGGTCTGTATGTGTGGTGGTGGAGGCCTGTATGTGTGGTGGTGGTGGGTCTGTATGTGTGGTGGTGGAGGTCTGTATGTGTGGTAGTAGTGGGCTGTATGTGTGGTAGTGGAGGTCTGTATGTGTGGTGGTGGAGGCCTGTATATGTGGTGGTGGAGGCCTGTATGTGTGGTGGTGGTGGTGGGTCTGTATGTATGGTGGTGGGTCTGTATGTGTGGTGGTGGTGGTGGTGGGTGTGTTTACTAGTTGTGTTTACTAGTTGTGTTTATGCGGGGGTTGAGCTTTCCTCTTTCGGCCCGCCTCTCAACTGTCAATCAACTGTTTACTCACCACTTTTTTTTTCTCCCCACACCCCACACACACCCCAGGAAGCAGCCCGTGACAGCTGACTAACTCCCAGGTACCTATTTACTGCTAGGTAACAGTGGCACTTAGGGTGAAAGAAACTTTGCCCATTTGTTTCTGCCTCGTGCGGGAATCGAACCCGCGCCACAGAATTACGAGTCCTGCGCGCTATCCACCAGGCTACGAGGCCCCCAAATGTGTGTATGTGTGGTGGTGGTGGGTGTGTATGTGTGGTGGTGGTGGGTGTGTATGTGTGGTGGTGGTGGGTCTGTATGTGTGGTGGTGGGTCTGTATGTGTGGTGGTGGGTCTGTATGTGTGGTGGTGGAGGCCTGTATGTGTGGTGGTGGAGGTCTATATGTGTGGTGGTGGTGGATCTGTATGTGTTGTGGTGGGCCTGTATGTGAGGTGGTGGAGGTCTGTATGTGTGGTGATGGAGGTCTGTATGTGTGGTAGTGGTGGTCTGTATGTGTGGTGGTGGTAGGTCTGTATGTGTGGTGGTGGGCCTATATGTGTTGTGGTGGAGGCCTGTATGTGTGGTGGTGGTGGTCTGTATGTGTGGTGGTGGTGGGTCTGTATGTGTGGTGGTGGAGGTCTGTATGTGTGGTGGTGGTGGGTCTGTATGTGTTGTGGTGGGTCTGTATGTGAGGTGGTGGAGGTCTGTATGTGTGGTAGTGTAGGTCTGTATGTGTGGTAGTGGACGTCTGTATGTGTGGTGTTGGAGGTCTGTATGTGTGGTGGTGGAGGCCTGTATGTGTAGTAGTGGTGGGTCTGTATGTGTGGTGGTGGTGGGTCTGTATGTGTGGTGGTGGTGGGTCTGTATGTGTTGTGGTGGAGGTCTGTATGTGTGGTGGTGGTGGGTCTGTATGTGTGGTGGTGGTGGGTCTGTATGTGTGGTAACGGAGGTCTGTATGTGTGGTGGTGGTGGGTCTGTATGTGTGGTGGTGGTGGGTCTGTATGTGTGGTAGTGCTGGGTCTGTATGTGTGGTAGTGGAGGTCTGTATGTGTGGTGGTGGAGGTCTGTATGTGTGGTGGTGGAGGTCTGTATGTGTAGTAGTGGAGGTCTGTATGTGTGGTGGTGGAGGTCTGTATGTGTGGTGGTGGTGGGTCTGTATGTGTAGTAGTGGAGGTCTGTATGTGTGGTGGTGGAGGTCTGTATGTGTGGTGGTGGAGGTCTGTATGTGTGGTGGTGGAGGCCTGTATGTGTGGTGGTGGAGGCCTGTATGTGTGGTAGTGGAGGTCTGTATGTTTGGTGGTGGAGGTCTATATGTGTGGTAGTGGGGGTCTGTATGTGTGGTGGTGGAGGTCTGTATGTGTGGTGGTGGAGGTCTGTATGTGTGGTGGTGGAGGTCTGTATGTGTGGTGGTGGTGGGTCTGTATGTGTGGTGGTGGAGGCCTGTATGTGTGGTAGTGGAGGTCTGTATGTGTGGTGGTGGAGGTCTGTATGTGTGGTGGTGGTGGTATGTATGTGTGGTGGTGGTGGTCTGTATGTGTGGTGGTGGAGGTCTGTATGTGTGGTGGTGGTGGTCTGTATGTGTGGTGGTGGAGGTCTGCATGTGTGGTGGTGGTGGGCCTGTATGTGTGGTAGTGGAGGTCTGTATGTGTGGTGGTGGCGGTCTGTATGTGTGGTGGTGGAGGCCTGTATGTGTGGTGGTGGTCTGTATGTGTGGTGGTGGAGGCCTGTATGTGTGGTGGTGGTCCACCACACATACAGGCCTCCACCACTACACATACAGACCGCCACCACCACACATACAGACCTCCACTACCACACATACAGACCACCACCACCACACATACAGACCTCCACCACCACACATACAGACCACCACCACCACACATACAGACCTCCACCACCACACATACAGACCACCACCACCACACATACATACCACCACCACCACACATACAGACCTCCACCACCACACATACAGACCTCCACTACCACACATACAGGCCTCCACCACCACACATACAGACCCACCACCACCACACATACAGACCTCCACCACCACACATACAGACCTCCACCACCACACATACAGACCTCCACCACCACACATACAGACCCCCACTACCACACATATAGACCTCCACCACCAAACATACAGACCTCCACTACCACACATACAGGCCTCCACCACCACACATACACTCCTCCACCACCACACATACAGACCTCCACCACCACACATACAGACCTCCACCACCACATATACAGACCTCCACTACTACACATACAGACCTCCACCACCACACGTACAGACCCTCCACCACCACACATACAGACCCACCACCACCACACATACAGACATCCACCACCACACATACAGGCCTCCACCACCACACATACAGACCTCCACCACCACACATACAGACCCTCCACCAACACACATACAGACCCACCACCACACATACAGACATCCACCACCACACATACAGACCTCCACCACCACACATACAGACCTCCACTACTACACATACAGACCTCCACCACCACACATACAGACCTCCACCACCACACATACAGACCTCCACTACCACACATACAGACCCACCACCACCACACATACAGACCCACCACCACCACACATACAGACCCACCACCACCACACATACAGACCCACCACCACCACACATACAGACCTCCACCACCACACATACAGACCCACCACCACCACACATACAGACCCACCACCACCACACATACAGACCCACCACTACTACACATACAGGCCTCCACCACCACACATACAGACCTCCAACACCACACATACAGACGTCCACTACCACACATACAGACCTACACTACCACACATACAGACCTCCACCACCTCACATACAGACCCACCACAACACATACAGACCCACCACCACCACACATACAGACCTCCACCACCACACATACAGACCCACCACCACCACACATACAGACCACCACCACCACACATACAGGCCTCCACCACAACACATATAGGCCCACCACCACACATACAGACCCACCACCACCACACATACAGACCACCACTACCACACATACAGACCTCCACCACCACACATACAGACCTCCACCACCTCACATACAGGCCCACCACAACACATACAGATCCACCACCACCACACATACAGACCTCCACCACCACACATACAGGCCTCAGCCACCACACATACAGACCCACCACCACACATACAGACCCACCACCACACATACAGACCCACCACCACCACACATACACACCCACCACCACCACACATACATACCCACCACCACCACACATACACACATTTGTGGGCCTCGTAGCCTGGTGGATAGCGCGCAGGACTCGTAATTCTGTGGCGCGGGTTCGATTCCCGCACGAGGCAGAAACAAATGGGCAAAGTTTCTTTCACCCTAAGTGCCACTGTTACCTAGCAGTAAATAGGTACCTGGGAGTTAGTCAGCTGTCACGAGCTGCTTCCTGGGGTGTGTGTGGGGTGTGGGGAGAAAAAAAAAGTAGTTAGTAAACAGTTGATTGACAGTTGAGAGGCGGGCCGAAAGAGGAAAGCTCAACCCCCGCATAAACACAACTAGTAAACACAACTAGTAAACACACCCACCACCACCACCACCACACATACACACCCACCACCACACATACAGACCCACCACCACCACCACACATACAGGCCTCCACCACCACACATACAGGCCTCCACCACCACACATACAGACCTCCACTACCACACATACAGCCCACTACTACCACACATACAGACCTCCACCACCACACATACAGACCTACCACCACCACACATACAGGCCTCCACCACCACACATACAGACCTCCACCACCACACATACAGACATCCACCACCACACATACAGACCTCCACCACCACACATACAGACCCACCACCACCACACATACAGACCCACCACCACACATACAGGCCTCCACCACCACACATACAGACCCACCACTACCACACATACAGGCCTCCACCACCACACATACAGACCTCCACTACCACACATACAGGCCCTCCACCACCACACATACAGGCCCTCCACCACCACACATACAGACCTCCACTACCACACATACAGACCTCCACCACCACACATACAGACCTCCACCACCACACATACAGACCCCCACTACCACACATACAGACCTCCAACACCACACATACAGACCCACCACCACACATACAGGCCTCCACCACCACATATACAGACCCACCACCACCACCACACATACAGGCCTCCACCACCACACTTACAGGCCTCCACCACCACACATACAGGCCTCCACCACCACACATACAGACCTCCACCACCACACATACAGGCTTCCACCACCACACATACAGACCACCACTACCACACATACAGACCCACCACCAAACATACAGCCCACCACCACCACACATACAGACCTCCACCACAACACATACAGACCCACCACTACACATACAGACCCACCACCACACATACAGCCCTCCACCACCACACATACAGACCCCCACTACCACACATACAGACCTCCACCACCACACATACAGACCCACCACCACACATACAGGCATCCACCACCACACATACAGAGCTCCATTACCACACATACAGACCTCCACTACCACACATACAGGCCACCACCACCACACATACAGACCCACCACCACCACACATACAGACCTCCATCACCACACATACAGACCACCACCACCACACATACAGACCTCCACCACCACACATACAGACCTCCACCACCACACATACAGACCCCCACTACCACACATACAGACCTCCACCACCACACATACAGACCCACCACCACACATACAGGCCTCCACCACCACATATACAGACCCACCACCACCACCACACATACAGGCCTCCACCACCACACTTACAGGCCTCCACCACCACACATACAGGCCTCCACCACCACACATACAGACCTCCACCACCACACATACAGGCTTCCACCACCACACATACAGACCACCACTACCACACATACAGACCCACCACCAAACATACAGCCCACCACCACCACACATACAGACCTCCACCACAACACATACAGACCCACCACTACACATACAGACCCACCACCACACATACAGCCCTCCACCACCACACATACAGACCCCCACTACCACACATACAGACCTCCACCACCACACATACAGACCCACCACCACACATACAGGCATCCACCACCACACATACAGAGCTCCATTACCACACATACAGACCTCCACTACCACACATACAGGCCACCACCACCACACATACAGACCCACCACCACCACACATACAGACCTCCATCACCACACATACAGACCACCACCACCACACATACAGACCTCCACCACCACACATACAGACCTCCACCACCACACATACAGACCTCCACCACCACACATACAGACCTCCACTACCACACATACAGACCTCCACCACCACACATACACACCTCCTCCACCACACATACAGACCTCCACTACCACACCTACAGGCCTCCACCACCACACATACAGACCACCACCTCACATACAGGCCAACCACAACACATACAGATTCACCACTACCACACATACACACTACCACCACCACACATACAGACCACCACCACCACACATACAGACCACCACTACCACACATACAGACCTACACCACCACACATACAGACCACAACCAAACATACAGGCCCACCACCACCACACATACAGACCACCACCACCACACATACAGACCCACCACCACCACACATACAGACCACCACCACCACACATACAGACCCACCACCACACATACTGGCCCACCACCACACATACAGACCCACCACCACACATACAGACCTCCACCACAACACATACAGACCCACCACCACACATACAGACCCACTACCACACATACAGGCCTCCACCACCACACATACAGGCCCACCACCACCACACATACAGACCCACCACCACCACACATACAGACCTCCACTACCACACATACAGGCCCTCCACCACCACACATACAGACCCACCACCACCACACATACTGGCCTCCACCACCACACATACAGGCCTCCACCACCACACATACAGACCTCCACTACCACACATACAGGCTTCCACCACCACACATACAGACCTCCACCACCACACATACAGACCCACCACCACCACACATACAGGCCTCCACCACCACACATACAGGCCCTCCACCACCACACATACAGACCCACCACCACCACACATACAGGCCACCACCACCACACATAGAGACCTCCACTACCACACATACAGGCTTCCACCACCACACATACAGACCTCCACAACCACACATACAGACCCACCACCAAACATACAGCCCACCACTACCACACATACAGACCTCCACCACCACACATACAGACCCACCACCACCACGACACATACAGGCCTCCACCACCACACATACAGGCCTCCACCACCACACATACAGACCTCCACCACCACACATACAGACCTCCACCACCACACATACAGACCTCCACCACCACACATACAGACCTCCACCACCACACATACAGACCTACACCACCACACATACAGACCCACCACCACCACACATACAGACCCACCACCACACATACAGGCCTGCACCACCACACATACAGACCCACCACCACCACACATACAGGCCTCCACCACCACACATACAGACCTCCACCACCACACATACAGACCCCCACTACCACACATACAGACCTCCACCACCACACATACAGACCTCCACCACCACACATACAGACCTCCACCACCACACATACAGATCTCGACTATAACACATACAGACATCCACCACCACACATACAGACCTCTACCACCACACATACAGACCCACCACCACACATACAGACCTCCACCACCACACATACAGACCTCCACCACCACACATACAGACCTCCACCACCTCACATACAGACCTCCACCACCTCACATACAGGCCTCCACCACCTCACATACAGGCCTCCACCACCACACATACAGACCTCCACCACAACACATACAGACCTCCACCACCACACATACAGACCTCCACCACCACACATACAGACCTCCACTACCACACATATAGACCTCCACCTCCACACATACAGACTCTCCACCACAACACATACAGACCCACCACCACCACACATACAGACATCCACCACCACACATACAGACCTCCACCACCACACATACAGACCTCCACTACCACATATACAGACCTCCACCACCACACATACAGACCCATTACTACCACACATACAGACCCACCACTACCACACATACAGACCCACCACCACCACACATACAGACCTCCACTGCCACACATACAGACCCACCACCACCACACATACAGACCCACCACCACCACACATACAGACCCACCACCACCACACATACAGACCTCTACCACCACACATACAGACCTCCACTACCACACATACAGGCCTCCACCACATATACAGACCACCACCACCACACATACAGACCACCACCACCACACATACAGACCTCTACCACCACACATACAGACCTCCACTACCACACATACAGACCCACCACCACACATACAGACCACCACCACCACACATACAGACCACCACCACCACACATACAGACCTCCACTACCACACATACAGACCCACCACCACACATACAGACCTCCACCACCACACATACAGACCACCACCACCACACATACAGACCCACCACCACACATACAACAAGGCAATAATGCGTGAACGCCATCCTACACCCACTGTAGATGATATGATCTACCGCTTGAATGGTGCAACTGTATTCAGCAAGTTAGATTTAAACAAGGGCTATCATCAGCTTGAACTTGATGATGAGAGTCGATTCATCACAACGTTTACGACACATCGAGGTCTGTATAGGTACAAGCGCCTGAGTTTTGGTATGAACAGTGCTGCTGAGGTATTCCAGCACATCATCAGCCAGGTATTGCAAGACATACCTAATGCTGACAACATCTCTGATGACATCATTGTTTATGGCCGTACCCAAGCTGAACACGACAAAGCTCTTCGTGCAACATTGCAACGCTTACGAGAAAAGAATCTGACGTTAAGCCGAGCAAAGTGTAAGCTCAATCAACATAAAATTGAATTCTTTGGACATGAACTTAGTGACAAAGGTCTGTCTCCGGATCCTAAGAAAGTTGCAGATATCAAGAATGCTGCACCTCCTTCAACGTCCACTGAAGTACATAGTTTTCTGGGAATGGCAAACTACTGTTCTCGCTTCATTCCCGATTTTGCTACCATTACGAAGCCTCTACGTGAGCTGAAGCAAAATGCATCATGGTACTGGAGCGATATCGAGCAAAATGCATTTGATGCTGTGAAAGATGCACTAGTAGAGAATGCGACTGCTGCATACTTTGATCCATCAATGGACACTGAGTTAACGGTGGATGCTAGTCCTGTTGGTTTAGGTGCTGTTTTAGCCCAACACAAACCTGGTCAACCAGATTCCAAAGTAGTAATTGCCTACGCCAGCCGTTCTCTCACAGATGTTGAGCAACGATACAGTCAGACAGAGAAGGAAGCTCTTGCTCTTGTATGGGGCTGTGAACACTTCAATGTGTATCTGCTTGGTGCACCCTTCACCACGATAGTCACTGACCACAAACCGTTGGAGACCATCTTCAATAATCCAAAGTCCAAACCACCAGCTCGCATTGAGAGATGGGCTCTTCGTCTGCAACCATACAACTTTACAGTGAAATACAAGCCGGGTGCAGGCAATCCCGCTGATTACATCAGTCGACATCCTGCCAACAGTTTCACCATCACCAAGCATCAGCAAGTTGCCGAGGAATATGTACACTCAGTAACCTGTGATGCAGTCCCTAAGGCTCTCACTCTTGATGAAATCCGTACTGCAACCCTAGAGGACCCAACTCTGCAAGCAACAGTGGATGCATTGACTAAGAAAAAGTTTCCACGCATCCCACCCTCAGGAGTTAACCAAGATGCGTCCAAAGGACTTAAACGCATCCAGACAGAATTAAGTGTTACGCAACAATGCGACACTGTGCTGCGAGGTACTCGTATTGTCATTCCAGCTGTTCTCCAGCAACGTGCTCTGAAGCTTGCACATCAAGGACACCAAGGTCTTGTTAGGACCAAACAGCTGCTACGAGAAAAGGTGTGGTTTCCTGGCATTGATCGTCAAGCAAAGGACATGCATGATGCCTGTGTCCCTTGCCAAGCTGCAGTGGATACTTCAAGATCAACACCTCTACAACCTTCACCACTACCTGCTGCACCATGGACGGAAGTATCGATGGACTTCTGCGGACCGCTACCAACTGGAGAGTACTTGATGGTAGTCATTGATGATCACTCACGTTATCCAGAAGTAGAAATCATCACTTCAACATCTGCAAAGGCTGTCATCCCGAAACTCGACAAGATCTTTTCAAATTTTGGCATTCCTGAAGTTGTCAAGACGGACAATGTACCGCCATTCAATGGACAAGACTTCGTCAATTTTGCTGAGCATATCGGATTCAAACACCGCCGTGTGATGCCACTACATCCTCAAGCAAATGGAGAAGTTGAGAGATTCATGCAACCTCTCATGAAAGCGGTACGCTGTGCTCATGCCGAAGGACGATCCTGGAAACAAGCTATGTATGCTTTTCTCAGGAACTACCGTGCAACACCACATGGAACACTGGGCAAGTCGCCTGGTGAACTTTTATTTGGACGTCCTATGAGAATCGCACTACCCGTCATGCCAGCCGAGGTAACGGATAAACGTCTCGCTCAGAAGGATGCACTAGCCAAGGGCAAAATGAAAATTGCTCATGATCAACGTGCAAAGGAACAATTCATAAAGGTTGGAGATACTGTTCTCGTTATCATCAACCAGTACAGCCTCCCATCAACCAGTACAGCCTCCCATCAACCAGTACAGCCTCCCATCAATCTGTACAGCCTCCCATCAACCTGTACAGCCTCCCATCAACCTGTACAGCCTCTCATCAACCTGTACAGCCTCCCATCAACCTGTACAGCCTCCCATCAACCTGTACAGCCTCTCATCAACCTGTACAGCCTCCCATCAACCAGTACAGCCTCTCATCAACCTGTACAGCCTCCCATCAACCAGTACAGCCTCCCATCAACCTGTACAGCCCGCCACCCAACCAGTACAGCCTCCCATCAACCTGTACAGCCTCCCATCAATCTGTACAGCCTCCCATCAACCTGTACAGCCTCACATCAACCAGTACAGCCTCCCATCAACCAGTACAGCCCGCCACCCAACCAGTACAGCCTCACATCAACCAGTACAGCCTCCCATCAATCTGTACAGCCTCCCATCAACCTGTACAGCCCGCCACCCAACCAGTACAGCCTCCCATCAACCAGTACAGCCTCCCATCAACCAGTACAGCCTCCCATCAACCAGTACAGCCTCCCATCAATCTGTACAGCCTCCCATCAACCTGTACAGCCTCACATCAACCAGTACAGCCTCCCATCAACCAGTACAGCCTCCCATCAACCAGTACAGCCTCCCATCAACCAGTACAGCCCGCCACCCAACCAGTACAGCCCGCCACCCAACCAGTACAGCCCGCCACCCAACCAGTACAGCCTCCCATCAACCTGTACAGCCTCCCATCAACCTGTACAGCCTCCCATCAACCTGTACAGCCTCCCATCAACCAGTACAGCCTCCCATCAACCAGTACAGCCTCCCATCAACCAGTACAGCCTCCCATCAACCAGTACAGCCTCCCATCAACCAGTACAGCCTCCCATCAACCTGTACAGCCTCCCATCAACCAGTACAGCCTCTCATCAACCAGTACAGCCTCCCATCAACCAGTACAGCCTCCCATCACCCAGTACAGCCTCCCATAAACCTGTACAGCCTCCCATCAACCTGTACAGCCTCCCATCAACCAGTACAGCCTCCCATCAACCAGTACAGCCTCCCATCAACCAGTACAGCCTCCCATCAACCAGTACAGCCTTCCATCACCCAGTACAGCCTCCCATCAACCTGTACAGCCTCCCATCAAGCAGTACAGCCTCCCATCAACCTGTACAGCCTCCCATCAACCAGTACAGCCTCCCATCAACCAGTACAGCCTCCCATCAACCAGTACAGCCTCCCATCAACCCGTACAGCCTCCCATCAACCAGTACAGTCTCCCATCAACCAGTACAGTCTCCCATCAACCAGTACAGCCTCCCATCAACCAGTACAGCCTCCCATCAACCAGTACAGCCAATAGCAGCTGCCTCGTATGGGCCAATAGCAGCTGCCTCGTATGGGCCAATAGCAGCTGCCTCGTATGGGCCAATAGCAGCTGCCTCGTATAGGCCAATAGCAGCTGCCTCGTATGGGCCAATAGCAGCTGCCTCGTATGGGCTAATAGCAGCTGCCTCGTATGAGCCAATAGCAGCTGCCTCGTAGTTGCCAATAGCAGCTGCCTCGTATGGGCCAATAGCAGCTGCCTCGTATGGGCCAATAGCAGCTGCCTCGTATAGGGCAATAGCAGCTGCCTCGTATAGGGCAATAGCAGCTGCCTCGTATAGGGCAATAGCAGCTGCCTCGTATGGGCCAATAGCAGCTGCCTCGTATGGGCCAATAGCAGCTGCCTCGTATGGGCCAATAGCAGCTGCCTCGTATGTGCCAATAGCAGCTGCCTCGTATGGGCCAATAGCAGCTGCCTCGTATGGGCCAATAGCAGCTGCCTCGTATGGGGCAATGGCAGCTGCCTCGTATGGGCCAATAGCAGCTGCCTCGTATGGGCCAATAGCAGCTGCCTCGTATGGGCCAATAGCAGCTGCCTCGTATTGGCCAATAGCAGCTGCCTCGTATGGGCCAATAGCAGCTGCCTCGTATGGGCCAATAGCAGCTGCCTCGTATGGGCCAATAGCAGCTGCCTCGTATGGGCCAATAGCAGCTGCCTCGTATGGGCCAATAGCAGCTGCCTCGTATGGGCAAATAGCAGCTGCCTCGTATGGGCCAATACCCTAACTCTTCGTCTTTCCAGTGAATGCAATTTAAGCTTTATTAATCTTTCTTCATATGAAAGACTTCTAATTTGGGGAATTAACTTTGTCATCCTACGTTGGACACGTTCAAGTGAATTTATATCCATTCTATAATACGGCGACCAAAACTGAACTGCATAATCCTAACCAGAGCAAGATATAGCTTAAGAACCACACCAGGTGTCTTGTTACTAACGCTTCGATTAATAAATCCCAGTGTCCTATTCGCCTTATTACGAACATTCATGCATTGATCCTTTTGTTTTAAATTTTTTTTAAACACCCCATACCCAAGACTTTCCAATCTATTTGGAAACTCATAAACATGTCCAACCCACGTTTGAAACAATCAAGAGACCCCGCCTCCACCGTTACGCGGTAATTGATTCCACATATCAACAACCCTGTTACCGAACCAGTATTTACCTAAATTGACCAGACCACACACTAGAAGAAAGGACGACGACGTTTCAGTCCGTCCTGGACCATTCTCAAATCGATCGACTTGAGAATGGTCCAGGACGGACCGAAACGTCGTCGTCCCTTCACCTTCTAGTGTGTGGTCTGGTCAACATACTTCAGCCACGTTATTGTGACTCATCGCCTGCATTTACGCGTCTTTCCTAAATCTAAATTTATCCAATTTATACCTCATTGTTTCGTGTTGTCTTGTGTTGATACTTTTAATACTCCATTAATATCCCCCTTTGTTATGTACATTCATCCACTTGTAAACCTCTATCATGTCACCCCCTAACTCTTCGCATTTCCAGTGAATGCAATTTAAGCTTTGTTAATCTTTGTTAATCAGTTCAGTTTTGGTCGCTGTACTATAGAATGGATATAAATTCACTTGAACGTGTAAAGCGTAGGATGACAAAGTTAATTCCCCAAACTAGAAATCTTCCATATGAAGAAAGATTAACAAAGCTTAAATTGCATTCACTGGAACGGCGAAGAATTAGGAGCCAATTACCGCGTAACGTGGTGGAGGTGGGGTCCCTCGATTGTTTTAAACGTGAGTTGGACATGTATATAAGTGGGATTGAGTGGTTATAAATAGGAGCTGCCTCCTATGGGCCAATAAGCCTTCTGTAGTTTCTTTAGTATTAATATCTTGTGTTAAGTAATCAAACAGCTCCTTCATCCATGACCCGCCTGTGTTGGGATCAAGCACTTCCACCTCACCTCTCTACATATTGGTGAGGTGAGGGTACGTGGACACCGACACATATATATAACAGAACATCAAGGAAATCATTCATTAACCAATCTGCACCATTCGCTGTTCTCTTGAAGATTATTCGGCCTTATAATTTACTTCTGGGAGAAAGTTGCATGTTCTAGTTACTGTTCGAACACTAGACACCACTCCACATTATAGATAAATATTTAGTCGTTGTTGTGAACACAATTATGAGTACCTCTTATAAAGATTACGAAGACGTTATTGACATATTCACTCAACTTGACAATCTTTCGAAAGAGAGTGGTGTGTCTGTCACGACTCATCCTCTGCATGAGGAGACTGAGGAACAAGGCGCCAGAATGCTGCGGTACATTAGTGAGACGTCAGCAGTGTGTCCCAAGGAGTCTGGGCAAGAATTTACACTACTGAAGCCTGTGGAAGACACTGGTGAGAAGTTAGAAGACTCATCCTCTGTCACGACTTATCCTCTGCATGAGGAGACTGAGGAACAAGGCGCCAGTATGTTGAGGTACATTGGTGAGACGTCAGCAGTGTGTCCCAAGGAGTCTGGGCAAGAATTTACACTACTGAAGCCTGTGGAAGACTCTGGTGAGAAGTTAGAAGACTCATCCTCTGTAACGACTTATCCTCTGCATGAGGAGACAGAGGAACAAGGCGCCAGTATGTTGAGGTACATTGGTGAGACGTCAGCAGTGTGTCCCAAGGAGTCTGGGCAAGAATTTACACTACTGAAGCCTGTGGAAGACTCTGGTGAGAAGTTAGAAGTGAGTCCCAAGTATGGGGATGGATCTACAGTACTGAGGAGACGAAGGGCTGTCCATAGTGGTGAGAAGTCAGAAGAGAGTCCCAAGTATGGGGAAGGATCTACAGTACTGAGGAAAAGGAGGGCTGTACAAAGTGGTGAGAAGTCAGAAGAGAGTCCCAAGTATGGGGAAGGATCTCCACTACCGAAGAAACGGAGGGCGGTACGTAGTGGTATGAAGCCTACGTTATGTGACCGGTATCCTGGTGAGAAGTCAGAAGTATTTCCCAAGTCTGGCCAAGAATTTCCACTACTTAAGACTGTGGAACAAGGCAGGCTGGGGCATACTGGTGAGAAGTTAGAAGCGTGTCCAGAGTCCGGGGAAAGATCTACACTACTGAAGAAGCAAATGGTGGCAGATAGGCCGTCATGTTACCAGTGTGGGAAAACCTTCAGCGACCGCAGTGGCTTAAACAGGCACATGCTCGTCCATACTGGCGTTAAATCTCACGTGTGTGAAGAGTGTGGGAAAAAGTTCCTTCGAAATGATTATTTGCAGCAGCACCTGATGGCCCACAGTGGTGATAAACACTTCCTGTGCAAGCACTGCGGGAAAAGATTCTGCCGACTTGGCAACTTGAATGATCACATGATGGGACATAATGGTGCGAGACCTCACATGTGTCATGTGTGTGATAAACTATTCAGCAGACCGGACTATCTGAAGGACCACATGGTGGTTCATATGATTTGATGACAAACCTTACATGTGCCCACACTGTGGGGATAGATACACTCAGCTTGGAAATATGAACAAACACATTCAGCTGCATACAACTGTGCTCGGTGTGTGAGAATTTTGAAATATTGTATAAATAGTGAGAGCCTAATCTCAAAATTTTGCTACAATGTTCCTGTTAATAAACTTTCAAATTTACTGCAATTTGCCTATTAATATTCTTAAAATTTTCCTACAATGTACCTATTATTATTCAAATTTGGTACATATTATTAACTTATAATTATTTGTTAGATTAAGGACCTGTCCGAAATGTTGTGTGTTAGTGATGTTAAAAACATCAATGTTATATACTTACAAACCCAATGCACCTTCTTGCACTAGTATATAAATAAATGAAAAATAAAAAGGACATATGGTTTAAATATATATCTATTTATTTACAAGAATATTTTATTTACAATATTTACAAGAATAAATATTGTGATTTTATCCTGTAATGAAATCATATCCTAAACTAACTAATCAGTATAATGAACAAATCTACAATGACCGTAATAAGGATTTGAACCTACACACGGGATGTTCCCAGAAGCGCCTTAGTCAACTGTACCACCACATGGTCAAAAGAATGAGTCACAATAATGTGGCTGAAGTAGTTCGTCACAATCGACTTGAGAATGGTCCAGGACGGACCGAAATGTCGTCGTCCCTTCACCTTCTAGTGATTTTATACTTTTCAAACTAGATCATCCATATTATTCCAGTATACATAAGAAACTTCTTCATTTGCATTGGAATAATTAATACATAATCTAGCTTAACTTAGCTAACAGCCAATATCTATATATCTAAGTGAACAAATTGTTTACTGTGGCCAATCATATCCATTTCCTAGTAAGCATTCATAACATACTAGTAACAGTTCTGTCAAAAACCACAGTACTCAGTACAATCTTATTTCACATATATATATCATATATATATATATATATATATATATATATATATATATATATATATATATATATATATATATATATATATATATATATATATATATATATATATATATATATATATATATATATATATATATATGAAAATATCTATCTTTAAAAGTGTTTTTAATACAGTAAGAATATTTCATTACAATATTACCTATATTAACTGAAGTAAACCCTACTGATTTGACCTACAGGTCAAATCATTAGGCATTTCTACAGGATTTTATCAACCCCCTACTAGGGTAATATATCTTGTAATAATTTTGCAAAAAATAGTGCCATTTACTATTTTTAAATAGTTAATTACAAAATTTACCGATATGGTGCAATCGGATGAAAACCAAATTTTTACACTTGACAATTCTTTATTCACTTGTCAAGTGACAACTTGTAATGACACAACTTTACACTTGACAAGTGACAATACACTTGACTTTCAGCTCCTGCTATATCCAGATTCCAGGGAGGAAAGGAAGGATGATCTTTGGAATCATTACCTAATTAGACAGGAATAAAATATTCCTGACAATCATTCCTTCAATGATTCCTGTAATCAAAAAATATAATATCTTGGAAAAGTCAAAGAAAAAAGTTTAGTGTCAAGGACACTAAAGTGTCTACATAATTACTTAACTCAACAGCTTGACAGATGTCAAGAGTTAGCTAATCAGGTATCTCTTGATTTAATCATCTTGAATAACAGGGTCAATGCTGCAGTTGATAAATTTGATAAAATCAATTGCCATGCAGTGGTGGTGGAGGTCTGTATGTGTGGTGGTGGTCTGTATGTGTGGTGGTGGAGGCCTGTATGTGTGGTGGTGGAGGTCTGTATGTGTGGTGGTGGAGGTCTGTATGTGTGGTGGTGGAGGTCTGTATGTGTGGTGGTGGAGGCCTGTATGTGTGGTGGTGGAGGCCTGTATGTGTGGTGGTGGAGGTCTGTATGTGTGGTGGTGGAGGTCTGTATGTGTGGTGGTGGAGGTCTGTATGTGTGGTGGTGGAGGTCTGTATGTGTGGTGGTGGAAGCCTGTATGTGTGGTGGTGGAGGCCTGTATGTGTGGTGGAGGTCTGTATGTGTGGTGGTGGAGGTCTGTATGTGTGGTGGTGGAGGTCTGTATGTGTGGTGGTGGAGGTCTGTATGTGTGGTGGTGGAGGTCTGTATGTGTGGTGGTGGAGGTCTGTATGTGTGGTGGTGGAGGCCTGTATGTGTGGTGGTGGATGTCTGTATGTGTGGTGGTGGATGTCTGTATGTGTGGTGGTGGAGGTCTGTATGTGTAGTGGTGGAGGTCTGTATGTGTGGTGGTGGAGGCCTGTATGTGTGGTGGTGGAGGTCTGTATGTGTGGTGGTGGAGGTCTGTATGTGTGGTGGTGGAAGCCTGTATGTGTGGTGGTGGAGGCCTGTATGTGTGGTGGTGGAAGCCTGTATGTGTGGTGGTGGAGGCCTGTATGTGTGGTGGTGGAAGCCTGTATGTGTGGTGGTGGAGGCCTGTATGTGTGGTGGAGGTCTGTATGTGTGGTGGTGGAGGTCTGAATGTGTGGTGGTGGAGGTCTGTATGTGTGGTGGTGGAGGCCTGTATGTGTGGTGGTGGTCTGTATGTGTGGTGGTGGAGGTCTGTATGTGTGGTGGTGGAGGTCTGTATGTGTGGTGGTGGAGGCCTGTATGTGTGGTGTTGGAGGCCTGTATGTGTGGTGGTGGTCTGTATGTGTGGTGGTGGAGGTCTGTATGTGTGGTGGTGGAGGTCTGTATGTGTGGTGGTGGAGGTCTGTATGTGTGGTGGTGGAGGTCTGTATGTGTGGTGGTGGAGGTCTGTATGTGTGGTGGTGGAGGCCTGTATGTGTGGTGGTGGTGGGTCTGTATGTGTACTCACCTATATGTGCTTGCAGGATCGAGCATTGACTCTTGGATCCCGCCTTTCTAGCTATCGGTTGTTTACAGCAATGACTCCTGTCCCATTTCCCTATCATACCTAGTTTTAAAAGTATGAATAGTATTTGCTTCCACAACCTGTTCCCCAAGTGCATTCCATTTTTCTACTACTCTCACGCTAAAAGAAAACTTCCTAACATCTCTGTGACTCATCTGAGTTTCCAGTTTCCACCCATGTCCCCTCGTTCTGTTATTATTACGTGTGAACATTTGGTCTATTTCCACTTTGTCAATTCCCCTGAGTATTTTATATGTCCCTATCATATCTCCTCTCTCCCTTCTTTTCTCTAGTGTCGTAAGGTTCAGTTCCTTCAGCCGCTCTTCATATCCCATCCCTCGTAGCTCTGGGACAAGCCTCGTCGCAAACCTCTGAACCTTCTCCAGTTTCTTTATGTGTTTCTTCAGGTGGGGGCTCCATGATGGCGCGGCATACTCTAAGACGGGTCTCACGTAGGCAGTGTAAAGCGCCCTAAAAGCTTCCTCATTTAGGTTTCTGAATGAAGTTCTAATTTTCGCCAGTGTAGAGTACGCTGCTGTCGTTATCCTACTTATATGTGCCTCAGGAGTTAGATTAGGTGTCACATCCACTCCCAGGTCTCTTTCTCGAATCGTTACAGGTAGGCTGTTCCCCTTCATTGTGTACTGTCCCTTTGGTCTCCTGTCACCTGATCCCATTTCCATAACTTTACATTTACTGGTGTTAAACTCCAGTAGCCATTTCTCTGACCATCTCTGCAGCCTGTTTAAGTCCTCTTGGAGGATCCTACAATCCTCGTCTGTCACAACTCTTCTCATTAATTTTGCGTCATCTGCAAACATCGACATGTATGATTCCACTCCTGTAAACATATCATTTACGTAAATTAGAAAGAGGATTGGTCCCAGCACCGATCCTTGAGGTACTCCACTTGTTACTGTTCGCCAGTCCGACTTTTCGCCCCTTACCATTACCCTCTGGCTCCTTCCTGTTAGGTAGTTCTTCACCCATACTAGGGCCTTTCCGCTTACTCCTGCCTGCCTCTCAAGTTTGTATAGCAGTCTCATGTGCGGTACCGTATCAAAGGCCTTTTGGCAGTCAAGAAATATGCAGTCTGCCCAGCCTTCTCTGTCCTGCCTTATCCTTGTTACTTTATCATAGGTTTGCTTTACTTTACTTTACTTTACATAGGTTTACTTTATCATGCCTAAAAGGTTTGTTAGGCATGATTTCCCTGTCCAGAACCCATGTTGGTGCTTGTTTACAAACCCAATGCTCTCCAGGTGCTCAACAAGTCTTAGCCTAATTATTCTTTCAAGTATTTTGCAGGGGATGCTTGTCAGTGATACGGGTCTGTAGTTAAGTGCCTCCTCCCTATCCCCCTTTTTGAAAATCGGTACGACATTTGCCTCCTTCCAGCAACTGGGCAATTCTCCCGACATAAGTGACTCATTGAAGATCATTGCCAGAGGCACGCTGAGAGCCTGCGCTGCCTCTTTAAGTATCCACGGTGATACTTTGTCTGGTCCAACTTTATCATGCCTAAAAGGTTTGTTAGGCATGATTTCCCTGTCCAGAACCCATGTTGGTGCTTGTTTACAAACCCAATGCTCTCCAGGTGCTCAACAAGTCTTAGCCTAATTATTCTTTCAAGTATTTTGCAGGGGATGCTTGTCAGTGATACGGGTCTGTAGTTAAGTGCCTCCTCCCTATCCCCCTTTTTGAAAATCGGTACGACATTTGCCTCCTTCCAGCAACTGGGCAATTCTCCCGACATAAGTGACTCATTGAAGATCATTGCCAGAGGCACGCTGAGAGCCTGCGCTGCCTCTTTAAGTATCCACGGTGATACTTTGTCTGGTCCAACAGCTTTATTTGCATCCAGTGTTGTCAACTGTTTCATTACATCCTCTGCTGTCACCTCTATATCTGATAGTCTTTCATCTTGGGTAATCTCTTCTAACAATGGGAGCTGCTCAGGCTCGGTAGTGAACACTCCATGGAATTTTGCATTCAGTACCTCGCAGATTTCCTTGTCGCTTTCTGTATATGCCCCTTCTGTTTTCCTCAGTCTTGTCACTTGGTCATTTACCGACATCTTCCTTCTTATATGGCTATGTAGTAATTTTGGTTGCTTTTTCGCTTTGACTGCAATATCGTTCTCATAATTTCTTTCCGACACTCGTCTTATGTTAATGTAATCATTCCTAGCTCTGTTACATCTAATCCTGTTGTCCTCTGTCCTTTGTCTTCTGTACTTCCTCCACTCCCTCCTGCTTCTCACCTTTGCTTCCTGACACTGTCTATTAAACCATGGGTTATTATATTCCCTCCTGCTTTTTTCCTTTATTGTTGGAATAAATCTATCTTCAGCCTCCTTGCATTTCAATATGACTTGGTTCATCATACCTTGCACTGTTTTTCCTCTAAGGTCTTCCTCCCACTGCACTTCTCCCAGGTAGTCCCTTATCCTTCTGTAGTCCCCTTTTCTGTAATCAAGTCTCCTTTCCCGGACCTCTTGTCCTTTGGTCACAATTTTAAGCTCCATCATGTAGTCAAAGGCTAGGACACAATGGTCACTAGCTCCTAGTGGTATTTCATGTTCCAACTGCTCGATGTCTTCTACATTCTGAGTGATAATGAGATCTAATAGGCTGGGCGTATCCCCTCCTCTTTCCCTAGTATCTTCTTTCACATGCTGTGTTAGGAAATTCCTGTCAATAACGTCTACCAGCTTCGCTCCCCAGGTCTCCTCCCCGCCATGGGGATTCCTCGTTTCCCAATCTATCTCTCCGTGATTTAGGTCCCCCATGACCAGCAGCTTCGCTCTCATTCTATGCGCTAAAGTTGCTGCCCTCTGCAGTTCATCCATACATGTCTTGTTGCTGTCCTCGTACTCCTGCCTGGGCCTTCTACTGTTTGGTGGGGGATTGTAGAGTATCAAGATTACAATCTTCTTCCCATCCACTGTCAGAGTTCCATGTATGAAGCTTGTGCTTTCATTGGTACCCGGATTTTCCAGCTCATCAAACTTCCATTTCCGCTTTATTAGTAGTGCCACTCCTCCTCCCTGTCTCTGTGTCCTTTCTTTTCTTATCACCTGGTACCCCTCTGGAAAGATTGCATCCGAGATCATGCCATTTATTTTAGTTTCCACTATTGCCACTATGTCTGGGTCTGCCTCACTAACTCTTTCTTTTATCTCTTCTGCTTTATTGGCTACCCCATCAGCATTGGTGTACCAAACCTTGAGACTCTTCTTGGAAACTCGGGTGTCAGAGTTCCCCCTTTTACCAGGGGTCTGGGGGGAACTGGGGGGTGTCTGGGGGGCAAGTGGGGGGGTGCCTGGGAGTGCCTGGTAGGCGAATGGGGTCTGGGCATCTAGGGGGGTAGGAAGGGCATAATGGGTCTGAAAGTTAGGGGTCTGAATAGCATAGGGGGGTTGAGAAATAGAGTGAGACTGAGAGTCAGATAGAGGTTGAGAGATTGGGGGGAAGAGGGCTACTGAGGGCGGAGAGCTGAGATGAGAATGGAGCATGGGTGCTGGGAGTGGAAGAGAGGGTATATTAGTTAGGGGGGAATCGGGGGTAGGTGGGGGTTTTGGGGTAGAAGAGGGGAAGAGGGAGATGGGGGAAGGTGTTAGGGGGTCACAAGGTGAGGGGGTTAAATGTGGGCTGGAGGTGCATAGGAGGGGTGAGGGTTGGGTGGGGTTTGGGGGTGAGTGGAAGAGGGGTGCAGTGGAAGCTGGGATGGAGTAGATGGAATTGAAGTCAATGGGGTAGAAGGGGCAGGGGAGTGGGAAGGGGTATTTGGGGAGGGGGGATGGGAAGGTGGGTTTGGGGAGGGCATTGCTTGACCCACTGGGGTCGCTGACAAGTGTGATGTAGCAGGGGCAGGGGAATCGTTGTGGAGGTGCAAATGTGGAAGGGACAGGGGGGTTTTGGGAGGCTGAGGCAGGGGGGATGTATAGGAGGGCTGAGTTGGGGAGGATGCGACCTGGGAGATGACCTGGGAGGTGACCTGGGAGGTGACCTGGGATGTGACCTGGGAGGTGAGACTACCTGATAGGCTAGTACGTTGTCGTTGTTGCCATCTATTTTTGTGGGCTGTTTGCTCATCTTTCGTCATAAACCTCTCTATAAACACATTGTAATGGGTTTCACTTCCTCTGAGTAAATGCTTGCTCCTCATTATGTACTCCACTGCCTCCTCATTGGAGAATTGCACCAGAACAGGTCTATTCTTGGTACAATTGTAGGGTCCAACCCGTCGATTGATATCCACCTCGCGTTCTGCCATCTCTGCTCCAATACACCTCAATATCTCGTGCAATTCGTATTTTTTTGTTTCTATTCTCTCTTGTCTTGTTGGTGCCCTAGATTCGAATAATCCATGTATTATAATAGACCGTCTCCTCAGTAATTCATTGTCATGCTGGTAGCCTGTCCCCTGGGGATTCCCCATCCCAACCGCAGTCACTAACCCATCTCCCACTAATCCTCTATCCTTAGCCATGCTGCTAAACCTTCCTAATTCGTTTGTGATACGAGCACATTCCCTCTCCCAGTCCTCTCTTCCCTTCCTAATCTCTTCCTGAACATAGAGCATAAGTTCTTGTTTCTGCCTCTCTACCGCATCCTGTATTTGCTGAAATACCTCACTTTTAATCCCCTGGATTAGATCCTCCAACCAATCACTCCTTCTCTCTACAAATTTCCCTATTAATTTGTCTATAAATCTGTCCTCCTCCTCATCCCTGCTGGTGATTGACCTTGAACCCCTTCTAGTCATTGCAGTAACAATCTAGCCAAAAAGGCGCTCCTCAATACCTTGCACAATCTGCTAACACAATACGTGAGTGAATCTCCAATCGTCGTCCCACGTGGTGGTATAAGGGTTGCTGCCGAGGTGAGGTCACGCGGTCAGAGGTCGGTGAGGTCTGGTTTCACACTGCACAGTATTTCCTCAACTATTTTGAATTACGCTAATTAAACTGTTTTTCTTCACTACCTTATGGCTCTGGTCAAAACCCAAGGTTTTTTCATTCACTTGTACATTCACTTATAGTCTTTTTCACTTCGAAGTTGCCTGATTACCCCTCCCACTCCACTAGTGATCCAGGAGCTCCCAACCCACGTCCACCCAACACGATGGTCACAAGACAAGTGGTGGAAGCCTGTATGTGTGGTGGTGGAGGCCTGTATGTGTGGTGGAGGTCTGTATGTGTGGTGGTGGAGGTCTGTATGTGTGGTGGTGGAGGCCTGTATGTGTGGTGGTGGAGGCCTGTATGTGTGGTGGTGGTCTGTATGTGTGGTGGTGGAGGTCTGTATGTGTGGTGGTGGAGGTCTGTATGTGTGGTGGTGGAGGTCTGTATGTGTGGTGGTGGAGGCCTGTATGTGTGGTGGTGGTCTGTATGTGTGGTGGTGGAGGTCTGTATGTGTGGTGGTGGAGGTCTGTATGTGTGGTGGTGGAGGTCTGTATGTGTGGTGGTGGAGGTCTGTATGTGTGGTGGTGGAGGTCTGTATGTGTGGTGGTGGAGGTCTGTATGTGTGGTGGTGGAGGTCTGTATGTGTGGTGGTGGAGGTCTGTATGTGTGGTGGTGGAGGTCTGTATGTGTGGTGGTGGAGGTCTGTATGTGTGGTGGTGGAGGTCTGTATGTGTGGTGGTGGAGGTCTGTATGTGTGGTGGTGGAGGTCTGTATGTGTGGTGGTGGTCTGTATGTGTGGTGGTGGAGGTCTGTATGTGTGGTGGTGGAGGTCTGTATGTGTGGTGGTGGAGGCCTGTATGTGTGGTGGTGGTCTGTATGTGTGGTGGTGGAGGTCTGTATGTGTGGTGGTGGTCTGTATGTGTGGTGGTGGAGGTCTGTATGTGTGGTGGTGGAGGCCTGTATGTGTGGTGGTGGAGGCCTGTATGTGTGGTGGTGGTCTGTATGTGTGGTGGTGGAGGTCTGTATGTGTGGTGGTGGAGGCCTGTATGTGTGGTGGTGGACTGTGTTCCGCATTTGGCAAAGGTCGTGTTCTTGGACCTTTGACCTTATTGACCTGTTCCCGCAACTGCTACCTACAGGATTAATTAATTAAACCATTTTTAAAAAGATTAAAAACACCAGTTTTCCTTAGCAGGTCA
Organism: Procambarus clarkii; assembly: GCF_040958095.1. NCBI lineage: Eukaryota > Metazoa > Arthropoda > Malacostraca > Decapoda > Cambaridae > Procambarus > Procambarus clarkii. The sequence continues at coordinate 47,746 of NW_027189408.1, read as the reverse complement.
GTGGACCCATGTGGCATTATGATAAAGAAGAACGAGCCATACTTCACCTGAAAGTGTAACTCGGTGAGACATCACTAAGGAGTGGCATGTTAGCATCTTGTGAAAGGTGACATGCACTCTTTAAGAAAACGGGCAAGAGGTAAAAGTTTGGCATATCGTTGGAAAAAGAAATGAGAGAGCTGTCAAAGATGCCACTGGAGAAACTCATTCGGCGGTCGCTACTGGAAATATTGGACTTCTTCAACGAGAAATGTTGGGAGGCAGCCGGCCAATTTGTCCCTCTCCGGAGAGAAGAGAGTAGAAGGCATAAGACCTTACACCCTTAACCATGGGTGTAAGGAAACAAGGAGCATGAGCACTTAGACATAGAAAAGTAGAAAATAAAAAAAGTATTTATCTTGCCTAAAACGTTGTGCGTAATTGGTTCCACAAATCAACAACCCTGTTACCGAACCAGTATTTACCCAGGTTTTTCCTAAATCTAAACTAATCCAATTTATACCCATTGTTTAAATGGGTTTAAGAAATATCTTAAATAATAATAAGTGTCAGTAAATAAGAACTCCAGCATGGGATACGATGTTTTTATATACACCTTACCTGAGGGGCCACTAATACTAGTGATCTCGACGAGGACAGGAAGCCGGCGGCTTGTCAAAGGTTCCCCCCCCATTTTCCCTTATCTTTTCTAGCTGTATTTTAAAACGATTTTTAGCGTTTACGGTTTCAGCGGGTAGGCCGTTCCGCGGGTTTACAACCCCATGGGTGAAAAAGCATCTGCTGTTGTCAGTCCTACAATGTTGCTTGTTGAGCTGGAACCCGTTGTTCCTCGTTCATGTTACAGCTGATCTTTTTTGAAGAAAATGTCCGGATCAACATCCTCCAGATTGTTTAGTATGTTAATATATAATATATATGTAATAATATATAATGTATAATAGAGGTGGTTGTAATAGTGCTGGTGGTGATGGTGGAGCACCTTCCACAGATGTTCGACGACGCAATCTTTGCCTTCTTCGCCGTGGAGATGATCAAGATGGTGGCGATGGGGTGGTCTGGGAAAGGGGCTTATATGGCTGACTCCTGGAACAGACTGGATCTTTTCATCGTGGTGGACGGGTAAGTGTCCCCTGCACACATCTTCCCCTCCTCATTCATCACCTGCTCATCATTATTATCTCCCAATTATTAGTGACGATTATTATCTCTCAATTACTAGTGACTTTACACATATTATATAATATGTTTAAAGTCATATTATGTAATATTGTTAAGTGTGTGCAGAGCGTTATAATATGTGGGAATGTGTGTGGAAAACATTTTGTAATGAACTTCACCATTCATAGTCCCTTACCCAGAGTAATATCTTGATCTAAATTTAACCCTTAACTCTTCACCTTCCAAGAGAATGTAAATTAAGCTTTTTAAATCTCTTCACAAAGAAGATTTTTTATTTGTGGGGTTAGCACTATCTGGTGACTTTACGACCAAAAGTGAACTGTATAATCAAACAAGATATTGCTGAATAATAATACAAGGAGTTTTATTGCTAACGCTTCTAGAAATAAATCTGTCCTATTTATTTCATGCAAGTGATATATTGTAACTCAAACTTTATTTGTCAGCATTAAACTATATCTGCCAACTTTTGAGAACACCATCTACATCTGCCAATCTTTTGAGAACACCATCTACATCTGCCAATCTTTTGAGAACACCATCTACATCTGCCAAGGTACCAAACTGAGTGGATGTGCTCACATTTGGCTGTGCTACTGCAAGTTGATTAATTGATCTAGACGATCCTGAATTATATTTTCATAATTGCTGTTTCAGCTCTGATATCCTGAAGTTTCCTTCGGGTTAAATCAGCATTAGCCATCTCTGTTAGATAAATCTCTGCATGGCAATTGATTTTATCAAATTTATCAACTGCAGCATTGACCCTGTTATTCAAGAGGACATATTTTAAGAGGACAGGTTGCTCTGTCTCCGCCGCTGCTACTCACTTACGTATTCAAGATGATTAATCAAGAGATACCTGATTAGCTAACTCTTGACATCTGTCAAGCTGTTGAGTTAAGTAATTATGTAGACACTTTAGTGTCCTTGCACACTAAACTTTTTTCTTTGACTTTTCCAAGATATTATATTTTTTGATTACAGGAATCATTGAAGGAATGATTGTCAGGAATATTTTATTCCTGTCTAATTAGGTAATGATTCCAAAGATCATCCTTCCTTTCCTCCCTGGAATCTGGATATAGCAGGAGCTGAAAGTCAAGTGTATTGTCACTTGTCAAGTGTAAAGTTGTGTCATTACAAGTTGTCACTTGACAAGTGAATAAAGAATTGTCAAGTGTAAAAATTTGGTTTTCATCCGATTGCACCATATCGGTAAATTTGTAATTAACTATTTAAAATAGTAAATGGCACTATTTTTTGCAAAATTATTACAAGATATATTACCCTAGTAGGGGGTTGATAAAATCCTGTAGAAATGCCTAATGATTTGACCTGTAGGTCAAATCAGTAGGGTTTACTTCAGTTAATATAGGTAATATTGTAATGAAATATTCTTACTGTGTTAAAAACACTTTTAAAGAGTATCTTAAAGATAGATTTTCATATATAATATATATATATATGATATATATATATGTGAAATAAGATTGTACTGTGCTGTGGTTTGTACTGAGTACTGTGGTTTTTGACAGAACTGTTACTAGTATGTTATGAATGCTTACTAGGAAATGGATATGATTGGCCACAGTAAACAATTTGTTCACTTAGATATATAGATATTGGCTGTTAGCTAGGTTAAGCTAGAGTTATGTAATTAATTATTCCAATGCAAATGAAGAAGTTTCTTATGTATACTGGAATAATATGGATGATCTAGTTTGAAAAGTATAAAATCACTAGAAGGTGAAGGGACGACGACATTTCGGTCCGTCCTGGACCATTCTCAAGTCGATTGTGACGAACTACTTCAGCCACATTATTGTGACTCATTCTTTTGACCATGTGGTGGTACAGTTGACTAAGGCGCTTCTGGGAACATCCCGTGTGTAGGTTCAAATCCTTATTACGGCCATTGTAGAATTGTTCATTATACTGATTAGTTAGTTTAGGATATGATTTCATTACAGGACTAAAATCACAATATTTATTCTTGTAAATATTGTAAATAAAATATTCTTGTAAATAAATAGATATATATTTAAACCATATGTCCTTTTTATTTTTCATTTATTTATATACTAGTGCAAGAAGGTGCATTGGGTTTGTAAGTATATAACATTGATGTTTTTAACATCACTAACACACAACATTTCGGACAGGTCCTTAATCTAACAAATAATTATAAGTTAATAATATGTACCAAATTTGAATAATAATAGGTACATTGTAGGAAATTTAAGAATTTAATAGGCAAATTGTAGTAAATAGGCAAATTGCAGTAAATTTGAAAGTTTATTAACAGGAACATTGTAGCCTAATTTTGAGATTAGGCTCTCACTATTTATACAATATTTCAAAATTCTCACACACCGAGCACAGTTGTATGCAGCTGAATGTGTTTGTTTCATATTTCCAAGCTGAGTGTATCTATCCCCACAGTGTGGGCACATGTAAGGTTTGTCATCAAATCATATGAACCACCATGTGGTCCTTCAGATAGTCCGGTCTGCTGAATAGTTTATCACACACATGACACATGTGAGGTCTCGTACCATTATGTCCCATCATGTGATCATTCAAGTTGCCAAGTCGGCAGAATCTTTTCCCGCAGTGCTTGCACAGGAAGGGTTTATCACCACTGTGGGCCATCAGGTGCTGCTGCAAATAATCATTTCGAAGGAACTTTTTCCCACACTCTTCACACACGTGAGATTTAACGCCAGTATGGACGAGCATGTGCCTGTTTAAGCCACTGCGGTCGCTGAAGGTTTTCCCACACTGGTAACATGACGGCCTATCTGCCACCATTTGCTTCTTCAGTAGTGTAGATCTTTCCCCGGACTCTGGACACGCTTCTAACTTCTCACCAGTATGCCCCCAGCCTGCCTTGTTCCACAGTCTTAAGTAGTGGAAATTCTTGGCCAGACTTGGGAAATACTTCTGACTTCTCACCAGGATACCGGTCACATAACGTAGGCTTCATACCACTACGTACCGCCCTCCGTTTCTTCGGTAGTGGAGATCCTTCCCCATACTTGGGACTCTCTTCTGACTTCTCACCACTTTGTACAGCCCTCCTTTTCCTCAGTACTGTAGATCCTTCCCCATGCTTGGGACTCTCTTCTGACTTCTCACCACTATGGACAGCCCTTCGTCTCCTCAGTACTGTAGATCCTTCCCCATACTTGGGACTCACTTTTGACTTCTCACCACTATGTACAGCCCTTCGTCTCCTCAGTACTGTAGATCCTTCCCCATACTTGGGACTCACTTCTAACTTCTCACCAGAGTCTTCCACAGGCTTCAGTAGTGTAAATTCTTGCCCAGACTCCTTGGGACACACTGCTGACGTCTCACCAATGTACCTCAACATACTGGCGCCTTGTTCCTCAGTCTCCTCATGCAGAGGATAAGTCGTTACAGAGGATGAGTCTTCTAACTTCTCACCAGTGTCTTCCACAAGGCTTCAGTAGTGTAAATTCTGGCCAGACTCCTTGGGACACACTGCTGACGTCTCACCTAATGTACCGCAGCATTCTGGCGCCTTGTTCCTCAGGTCTCCTCATGCAGAGGATGAGTCGTGAAGACACATCACTCTCTTTCGAAAGATTGTCAAGTTGAGTGAATATGTCAATAACGTCTTCGTAATCTTTATAAGAGGTACTCATAATTGTGTTCACAACAACGACTAAATATTTATCTATAATGTGGAGTGGTGTCTAGTGTTCGAACAGTAACTAGAAACATGCAACTTTCTCCCAGAAGTAAATTATAATGGCCGAATAATCTTCAAGAGAACAGCGAATGGTGCAGATTGGTTAATGAATGATTTCCTTGATGTTCTGTTATATATAGTGTGTCGGGGTCCACGTACCCTCACCTCACCAATATGTAGAGAGGTGAAGGTGGAAGTGCTTGATCCCAACACAGGCGGGTCATGGATGAAGGAGCTGTTTGATTACTTAACACAAGATATTAATACTAATGAAACTACAGAAGGCTTATTGGCCATAGGAGGCACGCTCCTATTTATAACCACTCAATCCCACTTATATACATGTCCAACTCACGTTTAAAACAATCGAGGGACCCCACCTCCACCACGTTACGCGGTAATTGGCTCCTAATTCTTCGCCGTTCCAGTGAATGCAATTTAAGCTTTGTTAATCTTTCTTCATATGGAAGATTTCTAGTTTGGGGAATTAACTTTGTCATCCTACGCTTTACACGTTTCAAGTGAATTTATATCCATTCTATAGTACAGCGACTAAAACTGAACTGATTAACAAAGATTAACAAAGCTTAAATTGCATTCACTGGAAAGGCGAAGAGTTAGGGGGTGACATGATAGAGGTTTACAAGTGGATGAATGTACATAACAAAGGGGGATATTAATGGAGTATTAAAAGTATCAACACAAGACAGAACACGAAACAATGAGGTATAAATTGGATAAATTTAGATTTAGGAAAGACGCGTAAATGCAGGCGATGAGTCACAATAACGTGGCTGAAGTATGTTGACCAGACCACACACTAGAAGGTGAAGGGACGACGACGTTTCGGTCCGTCCTGGACCACTCTCAAGTCGATCGATTTGAGAATGGTCCAGGACGGACTGAAACGTCGTCGTCCTTCTTCTAGTGTAGTGGTCTGGTCAACTTAGGTAAATACTGGTTCGGTAACAGGGTTTTTGATATGTGGAATCAATTACCACGTAACGGTGGAGGCGGGGTCTCTTGATTGTTTCAAACGTGGGTTGGACATGTTTATGAGTTTCCAAATAGATTGGAAAGTCTTGGGTATGGGGTGTTTAAAAAAAATTTAAAACAAAAGGATCAATGCATGAATGTTCGTAATAAGGCGAATAGGACACTGGGATTTATTAATCGAAGCGTTAGTAACAAGACACCTGGTGTGGTTCTTAAGCTATATCTTGCTCTGGTTAGGATTATGCAGTTCAGTTTTGGCCGCCGTATTATAGAATGGATATAAATTCACTTGAACGTGTCCAACGTAGGATGACAAAGTTAATTCCCCAATTAGAAGTCTTTCATATGAAGAAAGATTAATAAAGCTTAAATTGCATTCACTGGAAAGACGAAGAGTTAGGGTATTGGCCCATACGAGGCAGCTGCTATTGGCCCATACGAGGCAGCTGCTATTGGCCCATACGAGGCAGCTGCTATTGGCCCATACGAGGCAGCTGCTATTGGCCCATAAGAGGCAGCTGCTATTGGCCCATACGAGGCAGCTGCTATTGGCCCATACGAGGCAGCTGCTATTGGCCCAAACGAGGCAGCTGCTATTAGCCCATACGAGGCAGCTGCTATTGCCCTATACGAGGCAGCTGCTATTGGCCCATACGAGGCAGCTGCTATTGCCCCATACGAGGCAGCTGCTATTGGCCCATACGAGGCAGCTGCTATTGGCCCATACGAGGCAGCTGCTATTGCCCTATACGAGGCAGCTGCTATTGGCCCATACGAGGCAGCTGCTATTGGCCCATACGAGGCAGCTGCTATTGGCAACTACGAGGCAGCTGCTATTGGCTCATACGAGGCAGCTGCTATTAGCCCATACGAGGCAGCTGCTATTGGCCCATACGAGGCAGCTGCTATTGGCCTATACGAAGCAGCTGCTATTGGCCCATACGAGGCAGCTGCTATTGGCCCATACGAGGCAGCTGCTATTGGCCCATACGAGGCAGCTGCTATTGGCCCATACGAGGCAGCTGCTATTGGCTGTACTGGTTGATGGGAGGCTGTACTGGTTGATGGGAGGCTGTACTGGTTGATGGGAGACTGTACTGGTTGATGGGAGACTGTACTGGTTGATGGGAGGCTGTACGGGTTGATGGGAGCTGTACTGGTTGATGGGAGGCTGTACTGGTTGATGGGAGGCTGTACTGGTTGATGGGAGGCTGTACTGGTTGATGGGAGGCTGTACAGGTTGATGGGAGGCTGTACTGCTTGATGGGAGGCTGTACAGGTTGATGGGAGGCTGTACTGGGTGATTGAAGGCTGTACTGGTTGATGGGAGGCTGTACTGGTTGATGGGAGGCTGTACTGGTTGATGGGAGGCTGTACTGGTTGATGGGAGGCTGTACAGGTTGATGGGAGGCTGTACAGGTTTATGGGAGGCTGTACTGGGTGATGGGAGGCTGTACTGGTTGATGGGAGGCTGTACTGGTTGATGAGAGGCTGTACTGGTTGATGGGAGGCTGTACAGGTTGATGGGAGGCTGTACTGGTTGATGGGAGGCTGTACTGGTTGATGGGAGGCTGTACTGGTTGATGGGAGGCTGTACTGGTTGATGGGAGGCTGTACTGGTTGATGGGAGGCTGTACAGGTTGATGGGAGGCTGTACAGGTTGATGGGAGGCTGTACTGGTTGATGGGAGGCTGTACTGGTTGATGGGGGCTGTACTGGTTGATGGGGCTGTACTGGTTGATGGGGCTGTACTGGTTGATGGGAGGCTGTACTGGTTGATGGGAGGCTGTACTGGTTGATGGGAGGCTGTACTGGTTGATGGGAGGCTGTACTGGTTGATGGGAGGCTGTACTGGTTGATGGGAGGCTGTACTGGTTGATGGGAGGCTGTACTGGTTGGGTGGAGGCTGTACAGGTTGATGGGAGGCTGTACAGGTTGATGGGAGGCTGTACTGGTTGATGGGAGGCTGTACTGGTTGATGGGGGCTGTACTGGTTGATGGGAGGCTGTACTGGTTGATGGGAGGCTGTACTGGTTGATGGGAGGCTGTACTGGTTGATGGGAGGCTGTACAGGTTGATGGGAGGCTGTACTGGTTGATGGGAGGCTGTACTGGTTGATGGGAGGCTGTACTGGTTGATGGGGCTGTACTGGTTGGGTGGCGGGCTGTACTGGTTGATGGGAGGCTGTACTGGTTGATGGGAGGCTGTACTGGTTGATGGGAGGCTGTACTGGTTGATGGAGGCTGTACTGGTTGATGGAGGCTGTACTGGTTGATGGGAGGCTGTACTGGTTGATGGGAGGCTGTACTGGTTGATGGGAGGCTGTACTGGTTGATGGAGGCTGTACAGGTTGATGGGAGGCTGTACAGATTGATGGGAGGCTGTACTGGTTGATGGGAGGCTGTACTGGTTGGGTGGCGGGCTGTACTGGTTGATGGGGGCTGTACAGGTTGATGGGAGGCTGTACTGGTTGATGGGAGGCTGTACAGGTTGATGGGAGGCTGTACTGGTTGATGGGAGCTGTACAGGTTGATGGAGGCTGTACTGGTTGATGGGAGGCTGTACAGGTTGATGAGAGGCTGTACAGGTTGATGGGAGGCTGTACAGGTTGATGGGAGGCTGTACAGATTGATGGGAGGCTGTACTGGTTGATGGGAGGCTGTACTGGTTGATGGGAGGCTGTACTGGTTGATGATAACGAGAACAGTATCTCCAACCTTTATGAATTGTTCCTTTGCACGTTGATCATGAGCAATTTTCATTTTGCCCTTGGCTAGTGCATCCTTCTGAGCGAGACGTTTATCCGTTACCTCGGCTGGCATGACGGGTAGTGCGATTCTCATAGGACGTCCAAATAAAAGTTCACCAGGCGACTTGCCCAGTGTTCCATGTGGTGTTGCACGGTAGTTCCTGAGAAAAGCATACATAGCTTGTTTCCAGGATCGTCCTTCGGCATGAGCACAGCGTACCGCTTTCATGAGAGGTTGCATGAATCTCTCAACTTCTCCATTTGCTTGAGGATGTAGTGGCATCACACGGCGGTGTTTGAATCCGATATGCTCAGCAAAATTGACGAAGTCTTGTCCATTGAATGGCGGTACATTGTCCGTCTTGACAACTTCAGGAATGCCAAAATTTGAAAAGATCTTGTCGAGTTTCGGGATGACAGCCTTTGCAGATGTTGAAGTGATGATTTCTACTTCTGGAAAACGTGAGTGATCATCAATGACTACCATCAAGTACTCTCCAGTTGGTAGCGGTCCGCAGAAGTCCATCGATACTTCCGTCCATGGTGCAGCAGGTAGTGGTGAAGGTTGTAGAGGTGTTGATCTTGAAGTATCCACTGCAGCTTGGCAAGGGACACAGGCATCATGCATGTCCTTTGCTTGACGATCAATGCCAGGAAACCACACCTTTTCTCGTAGCAGCTGTTTGGTCCTAACAAGACCTTGGTGTCCTTGATGTGCAAGCTTCAGAGCACGTTGCTGGAGAACAGCTGGAATGACAATACGAGTACCTCGCAGCACAGTGTCGCGTTGTTGCGTAACACTTAATTCTGTCTGGATGCGTTTAAGTCCTTTGAACGCATCTTGGTCAACTCCTGAGGGTGGGATGCGTGGAAACTTTTTCTTAGTCAATGCATCCACTGTTGCTTGCAGAGTTGGGTCCTCTAGGGTTGCAGTACGGATTTCATCAAGAGTGAGAGCCTTAGGGACTGCATCACAGGTTACAGAGTGTACATATTCCTCGGCAACTTGCTGATGCTTGGTGATGGTGAAACTGTTGGCAGGATGTCGACTGATGTAATCAGCGGGATTGCCTGCACCCGGCTTGTATTTCACTGTAAAGTTGTATGGTTGCAGACGAAGAGCCCATCTCTCAATGCGAGCTGGTGGTTTGGACTTTGGATTATTGAAGATGGTCTCCAACGGTTTGTGGTCAGTGACTATCGTGGTGAAGGGTGCACCAAGCAGATACACATTGAAGTGTTCACAGCCCCATACAAGAGCAAGAGCTTCCTTCTCTGTCTGACTGTATCGTTGCTCAACATCTGTGAGAGAACGGCTGGCGTAGGCAATTACTACTTTGGAATCTGGTTGACCAGGTTTGTGTTGGGCTAAAACAGCACCTAAACCAACAGGACTAGCATCCACCGTTAACTCAGTGTCCATTGATGGATCAAAGTATGCAGCAGTCGCATTCTCTACTAGTGCATCTTTCACAGCATCAAATGCATTTTGCTCGATATCGCTCCAGTACCATGATGCATTTTGCTTCAGCTCACGTAGAGGCTTCGTAATGGTAGCAAAATCGGGAATGAAGCGAGAACAGTAGTTTGCCATTCCCAGAAAACTATGTACTTCAGTGGACGTTGAAGGAGGTGCAGCATTCTTGATATCTGCAACTTTCTTAGGATCCGGAGACAGACCTTTGTCACTAAGTACATGTCCAAAGAATTCAATTTTATGTTGATTGAGCTTACACTTTGCTCGGCTTAACGTCAGATTCTTTTCTCGTAAGCGTTGCAATGTTGCACGAAGAGCTTTGTCGTGTTCAGCTTGGGTACGGCCATAAACAATGATGTCATCAGACATGTTGTCAGCATTAGGTATGTCTTGCAATACCTGGCTGATGATGTGCTGGAATACCTCAGCAGCACTGTTCATACCAAAACTCAGGCGCTTGTACCTATACAGACCTCGATGTGTCGTAAACGTTGTGATGAATCGACTCTCATCATCAAGTTCAAGCTGATGATAGCCCTTGTTTAAATCTAACTTGCTGAATACAGTTGCACCATTCAAGCGGTAGATCATATCATCTACAGTGGGTGTAGGATGGCGTTCACGCATTATTGCCTTGTTGTATGTGTGGTGGTGGGTCTGTATGTGTGGTGGTGGTGGTCTGTATGTGTGGTGGTGGAGGTCTGTATGTGTGGTGGTGGGTCTGTATGTGTGGTAGTGGAGGTCTGTATGTGTGGTGGTGTGGTCTGTATGTGTGGTGGTGGTGGTCTGTATGTGTGGTAGTGGAGGTCTGTATGTGTGGTGGTAGAGGTCTGTATGTGTGGTGGTGGTGGTCTGTATGTGTGGTGGTGGTGGTCTGTATGTGTGGTGGAGGCCTGTATGTGTGGTAGTGGAGGTCTGTATGTGTGGTGGTAGAGGTCTGTATGTGTGGTGGTGGGTCTGTATGTGTGGTGGTGGTGGGTCTGTATGTGTGGTGGTGGTGGGTCTGTATGTGTGGCAGTGGAGGTCTGTATGTGTGGTGGTGGTGGTCTGTATGTGTGGTAGTGGTGGGTCTGTATGTGTGGTAGTAATGGGTCTGTATGTGTGGTGGTGGAGGTCTGTATATGTGGTAGTGGAGGTCTGTATGTGTGGTGGTGGAGGTCTGTATGTGTGGTGGTGGATGTCTGTATGTGTGGTGGTGGTGGGTCTGTATGTGTTGTGGTGGAGAGTCTGTATGTGTGGAGGTGGAGGTCTATATGTGTGGTAGTGGAGGTCTGTATGTGTGGTGGTGGAGGTCTGTATGTGTGGTTGGAGGTCTGTATGTGTGGTGGTGGAGGTCTGTATGTGTGGTGGTGGAGGCCTGTATGTGAGGTGGTGGAGGCCTGTATGTGAGGTGGTGGAGGTCTGTATGTGAGGTGGTGGAGGTCTGTATGTGTGGTGGTGGAGGTCTGTATGTGTGGTGGTGGAGGTCTGTATGTGTGGTGGTGGGTCTGTATGTGTGGTGGTAGAGGTCTGTATGTGTGGTGGTGGATGTCTGTATGTGTTATAGTGGAGATCTGTATGTGTGGTGGTGGAGGTCTGTATGTGTGGTGGTGGAGGTCTGTATGTGTGGTGGTGGAGGTCTGTATGTGTGGTAGTGGGGGTCTGTATGTGTGGTGGTGGAGGTCTGTATGTGTGGTGGTGGAGGCCTGTATGTGTGGTGGTGGTGGGTCTGTATGTGTGGTGGTGCAGGCCTGTATGTGTGGTGGTGGGTCTGTATGTGTGGTGGTGGTGGGTCTGTATGTGTGGTGGTGTAGGTCTGTATGTGTGGTGGTGGGTCTGTATGTGTGGTTGGAGGTCTGTATGTGTGGTGGTGGAGGTCTGTATGTGTGGTGGTGGTGGTCTGTATGTGTGGTGGTGGTCTGTATGTGTGGTGGAGGCCTGTATGTGTGGTGGTGGAGGTCTGTATGTGTGGTGGTGGAGGTCTGTATGTGTGGTGTGGTGGGTCTGTATGTGTGGTGGTGGTGGGTCTGTATGTGTGGTGTGGTGGGTCTGTATGTGTGGTAGTGGAGGTCTGTATGTGTGTGGTGTGGGTCTGTATGTGTGGTGGTGTGGTGGGTCTGTATGTGTGGTGTAGGGTCTGTATGTGTGGTGGTGGAGGTCCTGTATGTGTGGTGTGGAGGTCTGTATGTGTGGTGGTGGAGGTCTGTATGTGTGGTGTGGGGTCTGTATGTGTGGTGGTGGAGGTCTGTATGTGTGGTGGTGGAGGCCTGTATGTGTGGTGGTGGTGGTCTGTATGTGTGGTGGTGAGGCCTGTATGTGTGGTGGTGGGTCTGTATGTGTGGTGGTGGTGGGTCTGTATGTGTGGTGGTGGAGGTCTGTATGTGTGGTGGTGGTCTGTATGTGTGGTAGTGGGGTCTGTATGTGTGGTGGTAGGTCTGTATGTGTGGTGGTGGTGGTCTGTATGTGTGGTGGTGGTGGTCTGTATGTGTGGTGGTGCCTGTATGTGTGGTGTGGAGGTCTGTATGTGTGGTGGTGGGTCTGTATGTGTGGTGGTGGTGGGTCTGTATGTGTGGTGGTGGTGGGTCTGTATGTGTGGTGGTGGTGGGTCTGTATGTGTGGGTGGAGGTCTGTATGTGTGGTGGTGTGGTCTGTATGTGTGGTGGTGGTGTCTGTATGTGTGGTGTGGGGTCTGTATGTGTGGTGGTGGTGGTCTGTATGTGTGGTTGGTGGTCTGTATGTGTGGTGGTGGTCTGTATGTGTGGTGGTGGAGGTCTGTATGTGTGGTGGTGGAGGTCTGTATGTGTGGTGGTGGAGGTCTGTATGTGTGGTGTGGGGTCTGTATGTGTGGTGGTGGAGGTCTGTATGTGTGGTGGTGGAGGTCTGTATGTGTGGTGGTGGTGGGTCTGTATGTGTGGTGGTGGAGGCTGTATGTGTGGTGGTGGGTCTGTATGTGTGGTGGTGGAGGTCTGTATGTGTGGTGGTGGAGGTCTGTATGTGTGGTGGTGGGTCTGTATGTGTGGTGGTGGAGGTCTGTATGTGTGGTGGTGGTCTGTATGTGTGGTGGTGGGTCTGTATGTGTGGTGGTGGTGGTCTGTATGTGTGGTGGATGCTGTATGTGTGGTAGTGGAGGTCTGTATGTGTGGTGGTGGAGGTCTGTATGTGTGGTGTGGTGGGTCTGTATGTGTGGTGGTGGTGGTCTGTATGTGTGGGTGGTGGGTCTGTATGTGTGGTGGAGGTCTGTATGTGTGGTGGTGGGGTCTGTATGTGTGGTGTGGTGGGTCTGTATGTGTGGTGGTGGTCTGTATGTGTGGTGGTGGAGGTCTGTATGTGTGGTGTGGAGGTCTGTATGTGTGGTGGTGGAGGTCTGTATGTGTGGTGGTGGAGGTCTGTATGTGTGTGGTGGTGGGGTCTGTATGTGTGGTGGTGGGGTCTGTTGTGTGGTGGTGGAGTCTGTATGTGTGGTGGTGGAGGTCTGTATGTGTGGTGTGGAGGTCTGTATGTGTGGTGGTGGAGGTCTGTATGTGTGGTGGTGGAGGTCTGTATGTGTGGTGGTGGAGGTCTGTATGTGTGGTGGTGTGCCTGTATGTGTGGTGTGGAGGCTGTATGTGTGGTGGTGGAGGTCTGTATGTGTGGTGGTGGAGGTCTGTATGTGTGGTGGTGGAGGTCTGTATGTGTGGTGGTGGAGGTCTGTATGTGTGGTGGTGGTCTGTATGTGTGGTGGTGGTCTGTATGTGTGGTGGTGGATGTCTGTATGTGTTGGTGGAGTCTGTATGTGTGGTGGTGGAGGTCTGTATGTGTGGTGGTGGAGGTCTGTATGTGTTATGGTGGAGGTCTGTATGTGTGGTGTGGGGTCTGTATGTGTGGTGGTGGAGGTCTGTATGTGTGTGGTGGAGGCCTGTATGTGTGGTGTGGTGGGTCTGTATGTGTGGTGGTGAGGCCTGTATGTGTGGTGGTGGGGTCTGTATGTGTGGTGGTGGAGGTCTGTATGTGTGTGTGGAGGTCTGTATGTGTGGTGGTGGAGGTCTGTATGTGTGGTGGTGGAGTCTGTATGTGTGGTGGTGGAGGTCTGTATGTGTGGTGGTGGAGGTCTGTATGTGTGGTGGTGGAGGCCTGTATGTGTGGTGGTGGAGGCCTGTATGTGTGTGTGTGTGTGGGTCTGTATGTGTGGTGGTGGAGGTCTGTATGTGTGGTGGTGGGCTGTATGTTTGGTGGTGGGTCTGTATGTGTGGTAGTGGAGGTCTGTATGTGTGGTGGTGGGCTGTATGTGTGGTAGTGGAGGTCTGTATGTGTGGTGGTGGTCTGTATGTGTGGTGTGGGGTCTGTATGTGTGGTGGTGGAGGCTGTATGTGTGGTGGTGGAGGCTGTATGTGTGGTGGTGGTGGGTCTGTATGTGTGGTGTGGAGGTCTGTATGTGTGGTGGTGTGGTGGATGTCTGTATGTGTGGTGGTGGTGGGTCTGTATGTGTTGTGGTGGAGAGTCTGTATGTGTGGAGGTGGAGGTCTATGTGTGGTAGTGGAGGTCTGTATGTGTGGTGGTGGAGGTCTGTATGTGTGGTGGTGGAGGTCTGTATGTGTGGTGGTGGAGGTCTGTATGTGTGGTGGTGGAGGCTGTATGTGAGGTGGTGGAGGCCTGTATGTGAGGTGGTGGAGGTCTGTATGTGTGGTGGTGGAGGTCTGTATGTGTGGTGGTGGAGGTCTGTATGTGTGGTGGTGGAGGTCTGTATGTGTGGTGGTGGGTCTGTATGTGTGGTGGTAGAGGTCTGTATGTGTGGTGGTGGATGTCTGTATGTGTTATGGGAGATCTGTATGTGTGGTGGTGGAGGTCTGTATGTGTGGTGGTGGAGGTCTGTATGTGTGGTGGTGGAGGTCTGTATGTGTGGTGTGGGGTCTGTATGTGTGGTGGTGGAGGTCTGTATGTGTGGTGGTGGAGGCCTGTATGTGTGGTGGTGGTGGGTCTGTATGTGTGGTGGTGAGGCTGTATGTGTGGTGGTGGGTCTGTATGTGTGGTTGTGGTGGGTCTGTATGTGTGATGGTGTAGGTCTGTATGTGTGGTGGTGGAGGTCTGTATGTGTGGTGGTGGAGGTCTGTATGTGTGGTGGTGGAGGTCTGTATGTGTGGTGGTGGAGGTCTGTATGTGTGGTGGTGGAGGTCTGTATGTGTGGTGGTGGAGGCCTGTATGTGTGGTGGTGGAGGCCTGTATGTGTCGTGGTGGTGGTGGGTCTGTATGTGTGGTGGTGGAGGTCTGTATGTGTGGTAGTGGTGGGCTGTATGTTTGGTGGTGGGTCTGTATGTGTGGTAGTGGAGGTCTGTATGTGTGGTGGTGGAAGCCTTTATGTGTGGTAGTGGAGTTCTGTATGTGTGGTGGTGGAGGCCTGTATGTGTGGTGGTGGATGTCTGTATGTGTGGTGGTGGTGGGTCTGTATGTGTTGTGGTGGAGAGTCTGTATGTGTGGAGGTGGAGGTCTATATGTGTGGTAGTGGAGGTCTGTATGTGTGGTGGTGGAGGTCTCTATGTGTGGTGGTGGTGGCCTGTATGTGTGGTGGTGGTGGGTCTGTATGTGTGGTGGTGGAGGGCCTGTATGTATGGTGGTGGAGGCCTGTATGTGTGGTGGTGGTGGGTCTGTATGTGTGGTGGTGGAGGTCTGTATGTGTGGTGGTGGAAGCCTGTATGTGTGGTAGTGGAGTTCTGTATGTGTGGTGGTGGAGGCCTGTATGTGTGGTGGTGGAGGCCTGTATGTGTGGTGGTGGTGGGTCTGTATGTGTGGTAGTGGAGGGCCTGTATGTGTGGTAGTGGAGGGCTGTATGTGTGGTGGTGGTGGGTCTGTATGTGTGGTGGTGGTGGGCCTGTATGTGTGGTGGTGGAGGCCTGTATGTGTGGTAGTGGGTCTGTATGTGTGGTGGTGGGTCTGTATGTGTTGTGGTGGAGGTCTGTATGTGTGGTGGTGGGTCTGTATGTGTGGTGGTGGGCCTGTATGTGTGGTGGTGGGTCTGTATGTGTGGTGGTGGTGGTCTGTATGTGTGGTGGTGGTGGGTCTGTATGTGTGGTGGTGGTGGTCTGTATGTGTGGTGGTGGTGGGCCTGTATGTTAGGTTGTGGTCTGTATGTGTGGTGGTGTAGGTCTGTATGTCTGGTAGTGGTGGTCTGTATGTGTGGTGGTGGTGGTCTGTATGTGTGGTGGTGGTAGTGTGTATGTGTGGTGGTGGTGGATCTGTATGTGTTGTGGAGGGCCTGTATGTGAGGTGGTGGTCTGTATGTGTGGTGGTGGAGGCCTGTATGTGTGGTAGTGGAGGTCTGTATGTGTGGTGGAGGAGGTGTGTATGTGTGGTGGTGGAGGTCTGTATGTGTGGTAGTGGAGGTCTGTATGTGTGGTGGTGGAGGTCTGTATGTGTGGTGGTGGAGGTCTGTATGTGTGGTGGTGGAGGTCTGTATGTGTGGTGGTGGTGGTCTGTATGTGTGGTGGTGGAGGTCTGTATGTGTGGTGGTGGTGGGTCTGTATGTGTGGTGGTGGTGGCCTGTATGTGTGGTAGTGGAGGTCTGTATGTGTGGTAATGGAGCTCTGTATGTGTGGTGGTGGATGCCTGTATGTGTGGTGGTGGGTCTGTATGTGTGGTGGTGGAGGTCTGTATGTGTGGTAGTGGGGGTCTGTATGTGTGGTGGTGGAGGGCTGTATGTGTGGTGGTGGGTCTGTATGTGTAGTGGTGGGTCTGTATGTGTTGTGGTGGAGGTCTGTATGTGTGGTGGTGGTGGGCTGTATGTTTGGTGGTGGGTCTGTATGTGTGGTAGTGGTGGTCTGTATGTGTGGTGGTGGAAGCCTGTATGTGTGGTGGTGGAGGTCTGTATGTGTGGTGGTGGAGGCCTGTATGTGTGGTGGTGGAGGCCTGTAAGTGTGGTGGTGGAGGCCTGTATGTGTGGTGGTGGTGGTGGGTCTGTATGTGTGGTGGTGGAGGCCTGTATGTGTGGTGGTGGGTCTGTATGTGTGGTGGTGGAGGTCTGTATGTGTGGTAGTGGGGGTCTGTATGTGTGGTGGTGGAGGTCTGTATGTGTGGTGGTGGAGGTCTGTATGTGTGGTAGTGGAGGTGTGTATGTGTGGTGGTGGAGGGCCTGTATGTGTGGTGGTGGAGGGCCTGTATGTGTGGTAGTGGAGGTCTGTATGTGTGGTGGTGGAGGCCTGTATGTGTGGTGGTGGTGGGTCTGTATGTGTGGTGGTGGAGGCCTGTATGTGTGGTGGTAGGTCTGTATGTGTGGTGGTGGTGGGTCTGTATGTGTGGTGGTGGAGGTCTGTATGTGTGGTGGTGGATGTCTGTATGTGTGGTGGTGGAGGTCTGTATGTGTGGTGGTGGAGGCCTGTATGTGTGGTGGTGGTGGGTCTGTATGTGTGGTGGTGGAGGTCTGTATGTGTGGTAGTAGTGGGCTGTATGTGTGGTAGTGGAGGTCTGTATGTGTGGTGGTGGAGGCCTGTATGTGTGGTGGTGGAGGCCTGTATGTGTGGTGGTGGTGGTGGGTCTGTATGTGTGGTGGTGGGTGTGTATGTGTGGTGGTGGTGGTGGTGGGTGTGTTTACTAGTTGTGTTTACTAGTTGTGTTTATGCGGGGGTTGAGCTTTCCTCTTTCGGCCCGCCTCTCAACTGTCAATCAACTGTTTACTAACTACTTTTTTTTTCTCCCCACACCCCACACACACCCCAGGAAGCAGCTCGTGACAGCTGACTAACTCCCAGGTACCTATTTACTGCTAGGTAACAGTGGCACTTAGGGTGAAAGAAACTTTGCCCATTTGTTTCTGCCTCGTGCGGGAATCGAACCCGCGCCACAGAATTACGAGTCCTGCGCGCTATCCACCAGGCTACGAGGCCCCCAGATGTGTGTATGTGTGGTGGTGGTGGGTGTGTATGTGTGGTGGTGGTGGGTGTGTATGTGTGGTGGTGGTGGGTCTGTATGTGTGGCGGTGGGTCTGTATGTGTGGTGGTGGGTCTGTATGTGTGGTGGTGGAGGCCTGTATGTGTGGTGGTGGAGGTCTGTATGTGTGGTGGTGGTGGATCTGTATGTGTTATGGTGGGCCTGTATGTGAGGTGGTGGAGGTCTGTATGTGTGGTGGTGGAGGTCTGTATGTGTGGTAGTGGTGGTCTGTATGTGTGGTGGTGGTGGGTCTGTATGTGTGGTGGTGGGCCTATATGTGTTGTGGTGGAGGCCTGTATGTGTGGTGGTGGTTGTCTGTATGTGTGGTGGTGGTGGGTCTGTATGTGTGGTGGTGGAGGTCTGTATGTGTGGTGGTGGTGGGTCTGTATGTGTTGTGGTGGGTCTGTATGTGAGGTGGTGGAGGTCTGTATGTGTGGTAGTGTAGGTCTGTATGTGTGGTAGTGGACGTCTGTATGTGTGGTGTTGGAGGTCTGTATGTGTGGTGGTGGAGGCCTGTATGTGTAGTAGTGGTGGGTCTGTATGTGTGGTGGTAGTGGGTCTGTATGTGTGGTGGTGGTTTGTCTGTATGTGTGGTGGTGGAGGTCTGTATGTGTGGTGGTGGTGGGTCTGTATGTGTGGTGGTGGTGGGTCTGTATGTGTGGTAACGGAGGTCTGTATGTGTGGTGGTGGTGGGTCTGTATGTGTGGTGGTGGTGGGTCTGTATGTGTGGTAGTGCTGGGTCTGTATGTGTGGTAGTGGAGGTCTGTATGTGTGGTGGTAGAGGTCTGTATGTGTGGTGGTGGAGGTCTGTATGTGTAGTAGTGGAGGTCTGTATGTGTGGTGGTGGAGGTCTGTATGTGTGGTGGTGGATGTCTGTATGTGTGGTGGTGGGTCTGTATGTGTGTTGGTGGAGGGTCTGTATGTGTGGTGGTGGAGGTCTGTATGTGTGGTGGTGGAGGCCTGTATGTGTGGTGGTGGATGTCTGTATGTGTGGTGGTGGTGGGTCTGTATGTGTGGTGGTGGAGGGTCTGTATGTGTGGTGGTGGAGGTCTGTATGTGTAGTAGTGGAGGTCTGTATGTGTGGTGGTGGAGGTCTGTATGTGTGGGGGTGGAGGTCTGTATGTGTGGTGGTGGAGGCATGTATGTGTGGTGGTGGAGGCCTGTATATGTGGTAGTGGAGGTCTGTATGTTTGGTGGTGGAGGTCTATATGTGTGGTAGTGGGGGTCTGTATGTGTGGTGGTGGAGGTCTGTATGTGTGGTGGTGGAGGTCTGTATGTGTGGTGGTGGAGGTCGGTATGTGTGGTGGTGGTGGGTCTGTATGTGTGGTGGTGGAGGCCTGTATGTGTGGTAGTGGAGGTCTGTATGTGTGGTGGTGGAGGTCTGTATGTGTGGTGGTGGTGGTATGTATGTGTGGTGGTGGTGGTCTGTATGTGTGGTGGTGGAGGTCTGTATGTGTGGTGGTGGTGGTCTGTATGTGTGGTGGTGGAGGTCTGTATGTGTGGTGGTGGTGGGTCTGTATGTGTGGTAGTGGAGGTCTGTATGTGTGGTGGTGGCGGTCTGTATGTGTGGTGGTGGAGGCCTGTATGTGTGGTGGACCACCACCACACATACAGGCCTTCACCACCACACATACAGACCCACCACCACCACACATACAGCCCTCCACTACCACACATACAGGCCTCCACCACCACACATACAGACCTTCACTACCACACATACAGACCTCCACTACCACACATACTTCCCTCCACTACCACACATACAGGCCTCCACCACCACACATACAAACCTCCACCACCACACATACAGACCTCCACCACCACACATACAGACCTCCACCACCACACATACAGACCTCCACCACCACACATCCAGACCTCCACCACCAAACATACAGACCCACCACAACCAAACATACAGGCCTCCACCACCACACATACAGACCTCCACCACCACACATACAGACCACCACCACACATACAGGCCTCCATTACCGCACATACAGACCGCCACCACCACACATACAGACCTCCACTACCACACATACAGACCCACCACCACCACACATACAGACCTCCACCACCACACATACAGACCACCACCACCACACATACAGACCTCCACCACCACACATACAGACCACCACCACCACACATACATACCACCACCACCACACATACAGACCTCCACCACCACACATACAGACCTCCACTACCACACATACAGGCCTCCACCACACATACAGACCCACCACCACCACACATACAGACCTCCACCACCACACATACACACCTCCACCACCACACATACAGACCTCCACCACCACACATACAGACCCCCACTACCACACATATAGACCTCCACCACCAAACATATAGACCTCCACTACCACACATACAGGCCTCCACCACCACACATACAGGCCTCCACCACCACACATACAGACCTCCACCACCACACATACAGACCTCCACCACCACACATACAGACCTCCACTACTACACATACAGACCTCCACCACCACACATACAGACCCTCCACCACCACACATACAGACCCACCACCACCACACATACAGACATCCACCACCACACATACAGGCCTCCACCACCACACATACAGACCTCCACCACCACACATACAGACCATCCACCACCACACATACAGACCTCCACCACCACACATACAGACCTCCACCACCACACATACAGGCCTCCGCCACCACACAGACAAACCACCACCACACATACAGACCTCCACCACCACACATACAGACCTCCACCACCACACATACAGGCCTCCACCACCACACATACAGGCCTCCACCACCACACATACAGACCTCCACCACCACACATACAGACCTCCACCACCACACATACAGACCTCCACCACCACACATACAAACCTCCACCACCACACATACAGGCCTCCACCACCACACATACAGACCACCACCACACATACAGACCTCCACCACCACACATACAGGCCTCCACCACCACACATACAGACCTCCACCACCACACATACAGACCTCCACCACCACACATACAAACCTCCACCACCACACATACAGGCCTCCACCACCACACATACAGACCACCACCACACATACAGACCTCCACCACCACACATACAGGCCTCCACCACCACACATACAGACCTCCACCACCACACATACAGACCTCCACCACCACACATACAGACCTCCACCACCACACATACAGACCTCCACCACCACACATACAGGCCTCCGCCACCACACAGACAAACCACCACCACACATACAGACCTCCACCACCACACATACAGACCTCCACCACCACACATACAGGCCTCCACCACCACACATACAGACCTCCACCACCACACATACAGACCTCCACCACCACACATACAGACCACCACCACCACACATACAGACCACCACCACCACACATACAGGCCTCCACCACCACACATACAGACCTCCACCATCACACATACAGACCTCCACCACCACACATACAGACCTCCAGCACCACACATACAGACCTCCACCACCACACATACAGACCCACCACAACCAAACATACAGGCCTCCACCACCACACATACAGTCCTCCACCACCTCACATACAGGCCTCCACCACACATACAGACCTCCACCACCACACATACAGACCCACCACCACCACACATACAGGCCTCCACCACCACACATACAGACCCACCACCACCACACATACAGGCCTCCACCACCACACATACAGACCCACCACCACACACACAGACCTCCACCACCTCACATACAGACCTTCACCACCTCACATACAGACCTCCACCACCACACATACAGGCCTCCACCACCACACATACAGACCTCCACCACCAAACATACAGCCAACCACTACCACACATACAGACCTCCACCACCACACATACAGACTTCCACCACCACACATACAGACCTCCACCACCACCCATACAGACCCACCACAACCACACATACAGACCACCACCACCACACATACAGACCTCCACCACCACACATACAGACCTCCACTACCACACATACAGGCCTCCACCACCACACATACAGACCCACCACCACCACACATACAGACCTCCACCACCACACATACAGACCTCCACCCCCACACATACAGACCTCCACCACCACACATAAAGACCTCCACTACCACACATACTTTCCTCCACTACCACACATACAGGCCTCCACCACCACACATACAGGCCTCCCCCCACCACACATACAGACCTCCAAAACCACACATACAGACCTCCACCACCACACATACAGACCCACCACAACCAAACATACAGGCCTCCACCACCACACATACAGACCTCCACCACCACACATACAGACCTCCACCACCACACATACAGGCCTCCACCACAACACATACAGACCACCACCACCACACATACCGGCTTCCACCACCACACATACAGACCCACCACCACCACACATACAGCCCTCCACTACCACACATACAGGCCTCCACCACCACACATACAGGCCTCCACCACCACACATACAGGCCTTCACCACCACACATACAGACACACCACCACCACACATTCAGCCCTCCACTACCACACATACAGGCCTCCACCACCACTCATACAGACCTTCACTACCACACATACAGACCTCCACTACCACACATACTTCCCTCCTCTACCACACATACAGGCCTCCACCACCACACATAGAGACCTCCACCACCACACATACAGACCTCCACCACCACACATACAGACCTCCACCACCACACATCCAGACCTCCACCACCAAACATACAGACCCAAAACAACCAAACATACACGCCTCCACCACCACACATACAGACCTCCACCACCACACATACAGACCACCACCACCACACATACAGACCTCCACCACCACACATACAGACCTCCACCACCACACATACAGACCTCCACCACAACACATACAGATCCACCACTACACATACAGACCCACCACCACACATACAGCCCTCCACCACCACACATACAGACCCCCACTACCACACATACAGACCTCCACCACCACACATACAGACCCACCACCACACATACAGGCATCCACCACCACACATAGAGCTCCATTACCACACATACAGACCTCCACTACCACACATACAGGCCACCACCACCACACATACAGACCCACCACCACCACACATACAGACCTCCACCACCACACATACAGACCACCACCACCACACATACAGACCTCCACCACCACACATACAGACCTCCACCACCACACATACAGACCTCCACCACCACACATACAGACCTCCACTACCACACATACAGACCTCCACCACCACACATACACACCTCCTCCACCACACATACAGACCTCCACTACCACACATACAGGCCTCCACCACCACACATACAGACCACCACCTCACATACAGGCCCACCACAACACATACAGATCCACCACCACCACACATACACACAACCACCACCACACATACAGACCACCACCACCACACATACAGACCACCACTACCACACATACAGACCTACACCACCACACATACAGACCACAACCAAACATACAGGCCCACCACCACCACACATACAGACCACCACCACCACACATACAGACCCACCACCACCACACATACAGACCACCACCACCACACATACACACCCACCACCACACATACAGGCCCACCACCACACATACAGACCCACCACCACACATACAGACCTCCACCAAAACACATACAGACCCACCACCACACATACAGACCCACTACCACACATACAGGCCTCCACCACCACACATACAGGCCCACCACCACCACACATACAGACCCACCACCACCACACATACAGACCTCCACTACCACACATACAGGCCCTCCACCACCACACATACAGACCCACCACCACCACACATACAGGCCTCCACCACCACACATACAGGCCTCCACCACCACACATACAGACCTCCACCACCACACATACAGGCTTCCACCACCACACATACAGACCTCCACCACCACACATACAGACCCTCCACCACCACACATACAGGCCTCCACCACCACACATACAGGCCCTCCACCACCACACATACAGACCCACCACCACCACACATACAGGCCACCACCACCACACATAGAGACCTCCACTACCACACATACAGGCTTCCACCACCACACATGCAGACCTCCACTACCACACATACAGACCCACCACCAAACATACAGCCCACCACTACCACACATACAGACCTCCACCACCACACATACAGACCCACCACCACCACGACACATACAGGCCTCCACCACCACACATACAGGCCTCCACCACCACACATACAGACCTCCACCACCACACATACAGACCTCCACCACCACACATACAGACCTCCACCACCACACATACAGACCTCCACCACCACACATACAGACCTACACCACCACACATACAGACCCACCACCACCACACATACAGACCCACCACCACACATACAGGCCTGCACCACCACACATACAGACCCACCACCACCACACATACAGGCCTCCACCACCACACATACAGACCTCCACCACCACACATACAGACCCCCACTACCACACATACAGACCTCCACCACCACACATACAGACCTCCACCACCACACATACAGACCTCCACCACCACACATACAGATCTCCACTATAACACATACAGACATCCACCACCACACATACAGACCTCTACCACCACACATACAGACCCACCACCACACATACAGACCTCCACCACCACACATACAGACCTCCACCACCACACATACAGACCTCCACCACCTCACATACAGACCTCCACCACCTCACATACAGGCCTCCACCACCTCACATTCAGGCCTCCACCACCACACATACAGACCTCCACCACCACACATACAGACCTCCACCACCACACATACAGACCTCCACCACCACACATACAGACCTCCACTACCACACATATAGACCTCCACCTCCACACATACAGACTCTCCACCACAACACATACAGACCCACCACCACCACACATACAGACATCCACCACCACACATACAGACCTCCACCACCACACATACAGACCTCCACTACCACATATACAGACCTCCACCACCACACATACAGACCCATTACTACCACACATACAGACCCACCACTACCACACATACAGACCCACCACCACCACACATACAGACCTCCACTGCCACACATACAGACCCACCACAACCACACATACAGACCCACCACCACCACACATACAGACCCACCACCACCACACATACAGACCTCTACCACCACACATACAGACCTCCACTACCACACATACAGGCCTCCACCTCACATACAGACCACCACCACCACACATACAGACCACCACCACCACACATACAGTCCTCTACCACCACACATACAGACCTCCACTACCACACATACAGACCCACCACCACACATACAGACCACCACCACCACACATACAGACCACCACCACCACACATACAGACCTCCACTACCACACATACAGACCCACCACCACACATACAGACCTCCACCACCACACATACAGACCACCACCACCACACATACAGACCCACCACCACACATACAACAAGGCAATAATGCGTGAACGCCATCCTACACCCACTGTAGATGATATGATCTACCGCTTGAATGGTGCAACTGTATTCAGCAAGTTAGATTTAAACAAGGGCTATCATCAGCTTGAACTTGATGATGAGAGTCGATTCATCACAACGTTTACGACACATCGAGGTCTGTATAGGTACAAGCGCCTGAGTTTTGGTATGAACAGTGCTGCTGAGGTATTCCAGCACATCATCATCCAGGTATTGCAAGACATACCTAATGCTGACAACATGTCTGATGACATCATTGTTTATGGCCGTACCCAAGCTGAACACGACAAAGCTCTTCGTGCAACATTGCAACGCTTACGAGAAAAGAATCTGACGTTAAGCCGAGCAAAGTGTAAGCTCAATCAACATAAAATTGAATTCTTTGGACATGTACTTAGTGACAAAGGTCTGTCTCCGGATCCTAAGAAAGTTGCAGATATCAAGAATGCTGCACCTCCTTCAACGTCCACTGAAGTACATAGTTTTCTGGGAATGGCAAACTACTGTTCTCGCTTCATTCCCGATTTTGCTACCATTACGAAGCCTCTACGTGAGCTGAAGCAAAATGCATCATGGTACTGGAGCGATATCGAGCAAAATGCATTTGATGCTGTGAAAGATGCACTAGTAGAGAATGCGACTGCTGCATACTTTGATCCATCAATGGACACTGAGTTAACGGTGGATGCTAGTCCTGTTGGTTTAGGTGCTGTTTTAGCCCAACACAAACCTGGTCAACCAGATTCCAAAGTAGTAATTGCCTACGCCAGCCGTTCTCTCACAGATGTTGAGCAACGATACAGTCAGACAGAGAAGGAAGCTCTTGCTCTTGTATGGGGCTGTGAACACTTCAATGTGTATCTGCTTGGTGCACCCTTCACCACGATAGTCACTGACCACAAACCGTTGGAGACCATCTTCAATAATCCAAAGTCCAAACCACCAGCTCGCATTGAGAGATGGGCTCTTCGTCTGCAACCATACAACTTTACAGTGAAATACAAGCCGGGTGCAGGCAATCCCGCTGATTACATCAGTCGACATCCTGCCAACAGTTTCACCATCACCAAGCATCAGCAAGTTGCCGAGGAATATGTACACTCTGTAACCTGTGATGCAGTCCCTAAGGCTCTCACTCTTGATGAAATCCGTACTGCAACCCTAGAGGACCCAACTCTGCAAGCAACAGTGGATGCATTGACTAAGAAAAAGTTTCCACGCATCCCACCCTCAGGAGTTGACCAAGATGCGTTCAAAGGACTTAAACGCATCCAGACAGAATTAAGTGTTACGCAACAACGCGACACTGTGCTGCGAGGTACTCGTATTGTCATTCCAGCTGTTCTCCAGCAACGTGCTCTGAAGCTTGCACATCAAGGACACCAAGGTCTTGTTAGGACCAAACAGCTGCTACGAGAAAAAGTGTGGTTTCCTGGCATTGATCGTCAAGCAAAGGACATGCATGATGCCTGTGTCCCTTGCCAAGCTGCAGTGGATACTTCAAGATCAACACCTCTACAACCTTCACCACTACCTGCTGCACCATGGACGGAAGTATCGATGGACTTCTGCGGACCGCTACCAACTGGAGAGTACTTGATGGTAGTCATTGATGATCACTCACGTTTTCCAGAAGTAGAAATCATCACTTCAACATCTGCAAAGGCTGTCATCCCGAAACTCGACAAGATCTTTTCAAATTTTGGCATTCCTGAAGTTGTCAAGACGGACAATGTACCGCCATTCAATGGACAAGACTTCGTCAATTTTGCTGAGCATATCGGATTCAAACACCGCCGTGTGATGCCACTACATCCTCAAGCAAATGGAGAAGTTGAGAGATTCATGCAACCTCTCATGAAAGCGGTACGCTGTGCTCATGCCGAAGGACGATCCTGGAAACAAGCTATGTATGCTTTTCTCAGGAACTACCGTGCAACACCACATGGAACACTGGGCAAGTCGCCTGGTGAACTTTTATTTGGACGTCCTATGAGAATCGCACTACCCGTCATGCCAGCCGAGGTAACGGATAAACGTCTCGCTCAGAAGGATGCACTAGCCAAGGGCAAAATGAAAATTGCTCATGATCAACGTGCAAAGGAACAATTCATAAAGGTTGGAGATACTGTTCTCGTTATCATCCACCAGTACAGCCTCCCATCAACCAGTACAGCCTCCCATCAACCAGTACAGCCTCCCATCAATCTGTACAGCCTCCCATCAACCTGTACAGCCTCCCATCAACCTGTACAGCCTCTCATCAACCTGTACAGCCTCCCATCAACCAGTACAGCCTCCCATCAACCTGTACAGCCCGCCACCCAACCAGTACAGCCTCCCATCAACCTGTACAGCCTCCCATCAATCTGTACAGCCTCCCATCAACCTGTACAGCCTCACATCAACCAGTACAGCCTCCCATCAACCAGTACAGCCCGCCACCCAACCAGTACAGCCTCCCATCAACCAGTACAGCCTCCCATCAATCTGTACAGCCTCCCATCAACCTGTACAGCCCGCCACCCAACCAGTACAGCCTCCCATCAACCAGTACAGCCTCCCATCAATCTGTACAGCCTCCCATCAACCTGTACAGCCTCACATCAACCAGTACAGCCTCCCATCAACCAGTACAGCCTCCCATCAACCAGTACAGCCTCCCATCAACCAGTACAGCCCGCCACCCAACCAGTACAGCCCGCCACCCAACCAGTACAGCCCGCCACCCATCCAGTACAGCCTCCCATCAACCTGTACAGCCTCCCATCAACCTGTACAGCCTCCCATCAACCTGTACAGCCTCCCATCAACCAGTACAGCCTCCCATCAACCAGTACAGCCTCCCATCAACCAGTACAGCCTCCCATCAACCAGTACAGCCTCCCATCAACCAGTACAGCCTCCCCTCAACCTGTACAGCCTCCCATCAACCAGTACAGCCTCTCATCAACCAGTACAGCCTCCCATCAACCAGTACAGCCTCCCATCACCCAGTACAGCCTCCCATAAACCTGTACAGCCTCCCATCAACCTGTACAGCCTCCCATCAACCAGCACAGCCTCCCATCAACCAGTACAGCCTCCCATCAACCAGTACAGCCTCCCATCAACCAGTACAGCCTTCCATCACCCAGTACAGCCTCCCATCAACCTGTACAGCCTCCCATCAAGCAGTACAGCCTCCCATCAACCTGTACAGCCTCCCATCAACCAGTACAGCCTCCCATCAACCAGTACAGCCTCCCATCAACCAGTACAGCCTCCCATCAACCAGTACAGCCTCCCATCAACCCGTACAGCCTCCCATCAACCAGTACAGTCTCCCATCAACCAGTACAGTCTCCCATCAACCAGTACAGCCTCCCATCAACCAGTACAGCCTCCCATCAACCAGTACAGCCAATAGCAGCTGCCTCGTATGGGCCAATAGCAGCTGCCTCGTATGGGCCAAGAAATAAACGTACAAAGGACCCCTCACTTGCTCTAGTGCTCTTGGGAGGTGGTGATCTTTGGTGTATTTAAATACTCCGAAATTACCATCTCTTTTAAGGGTCTGAGCAGGTGGTGGAGCGGGTTAAGGCGTACCTGTTATGCCAGTTGCTGGAAGGCTTCTGTGCTGGCTAGGGTTCGAGTCTCCTGGTGGGAAAGTGTTCTAAAGTTGTATACTTCACTCTCGTGTTTAGGAGAGTTGTGCCTTAAGCATAGACACTGTGTCTTCCCATATTAACAGGGACTTGATGAAATAAACGTATAAATGACCCCTCACTTGCTCTAGTGCTCTTGGGAGGTGGTGATCTTTGGTGTATTTAAATACTCCGAAATTACCATCTCTTTTAAGGGTCTGAGCATTGGTGGAGCGGGTTAAGGCGTACCTGTTATGCCAGTTGCTGGAAGGCTTCTGTGCTGGCTAGGGTTCGAGTCTCCTGGTGGGAAAGTGTTCTAAAGTTGTATACTTCACTCTCGTGTTTAGGAGAGTTGTGCCTTAAGCATAGACACTGTGTCTTCCCATATTAACAGGGACTTGATGAAATAAACGTATAAATGACCCCTCACTTGCTCTAGTGCTCTTGGGAGGTGGTGATCTTTGGTGTATTTAAATACTCCGAAATTACCATCTCTTTTAAGGGTCTGAGCATTGGTGGAGCGGGTTAAGGCGTACCTGTTATGCCAGTTGCTGGAAGGCTTCTGTGCTGGCTAGGGTTCGAGTCTCCTGGTGGGAAAGTGTTCTAAAGTTGTATACTTCACTCTCGTGTTTAGGAGAGTTGTGCCTTAAGCATAGACACTGTGTCTTCCCATATTAACAGGGACTTGATGAAATAAACGTATAAATGACCCCTCACTTGCTCTAGTGCTCTTGGGAGGTGGTGATCTTTGGTGTATTTAAATACTCCAAAATTACCATCTCTTTTAAGGGTCTGAGCAGGTGGTGGAGCGGGTTAAGGCGTACCTGTTATGCCAGTTGCTGGAAGGCTTCTGTGCTGGCTAGGGTTCGAGTTTCCTGGTGGGAAAGTGTTCTAAAGTTGTATACTTCACTCTCGTGTTTAGGAGAGTTGTGCCTTAAGCATAGACACTGTGTCTTCCCATATTAACAGGGACTTGATGAAATAAACGTATAAATGACCCCTCACTTGCTCTAGTGCTCTTGGGAGGTGGTGATCTTTGGTGTATTTAAATACTCCAAAATTACCATCTCTTTTAAGGGTCTGAGCAGGTGGTGGAGCGGGTTAAGGCGTACCTGTTATGCTAGTTGCTGGAAGGCTTCTGTGCTGGCTAGGGTTCGAGTCTCCTGGTGGGAAAGTGTTCTAAAGTTGTATACTTCACTCTCGTGTTTAGGAGAGTTGTGCCTTAAGCATAGACACTGTGTCTTCCCATATTAACAGGGACTTGATGAAATAAACGTATAAATGACCCCTCACTTGCTCTAGTGCTCTTGGGAGGTGGTGATCTTTGGTGTATTTAAATACTCCAAAATTACCATCTCTTTTAAGGGTCTGAGCAGGTGGTGGAGCGGGTTAAGGCGTACCTGGGTTGATACAAAAATAATAATGCAAAAAGGTGCTTAAAGGTTATGGATCTCTTGAAAAACACAACAATGGGAAACATTGATGAATGTCACAGACGGGTTCGATCATTGTTGCAAGTCAAACACTTCTTCGAATTCCTCTGAAGTTGGACTAGTGCCCAGGATGCAACAGGCATTTCCCCTCTGAATCGCAACACTGAGGCGCTGGAACAAGAAACTTTTTGCTCTCTGGTCTTTTGTAGCGCTGATCAATTGGTCCCCCAATTACTTCAGGAACTTCAATGCACATTTTCCCCACGAACCGAGGGTCTCCGAGCCGATCGGAACAAAGCTGTAGCAGTGTGCTAGACCTCTGTATTTAATAATTTTCTGCGATTCCCTGAAAGAAGCAGCACCACCGCTTTCACGTGTGCTGTAGTGGAGGTAGATACTGGCCAGTGTGGCAGCGCACGTGTAGTCCCATACCACTTGCTTACCATCCTTCCAAGGTAGCAAGGTGACCCCATCAGGGCGCTTCTGAGGGTCGTTAGGTCTGGATAAGTGTGGTTCTCTCTGTACCGGGCAGCGGGCTGTAGCGAGGCTCCTCTTGATGATGTCGTTGACTTCTTCATGTCTTGCAATTTTACCCTGTGATTTACGACATACCAGACCATGACGACCATATTGGTCTGCCATCGCAGTTCCGCAGATGCACCTATGTTCGGTGAGGATGGGGGCGGCAAGGCGAAGGACAACTCCAATGCAGAGAGCGTCATGACTGAGGCGGGTTCCCAGGGCTGCATTGGGCACAGCAAATAAAAAATCCCCGGCGTGGGGTGCTGTTACCGCTAGGAGGCGGGCTTTGTTTTCAGCATCAGCGTTGTCAATCATTGCTGTGACAGTCTTTTCCATTATGGGGCTATCCCAGTGGGCCTGCTTGTGGTCTTTTGGGACTTGTGGTCGGGGTTGAGGGTGTGCAATGGTGTCCCATTGTCTGGCTGCTTCGATGAACGTTTGATCATGAGTTCCCGCTGTCTCTCTCATACGCTCTGGTAGGATCTGCCCTACCAATTCGTTGGCTGCTGTACATGCGGATAAGAATGCTGGAAGTGCTACCTCAGTTGCCTTTCGTATGCCTATCCCTCCAAATCTCACTGGTAGTGTTGCTTGGTCCCACTGACTGTCATCTAAATCTAGGTTGAGCGCCTTCCTGAATATTGACCTGAGGAGCTCATCATATTGATGTAGAAGTGGGTTGCCAAAAGTTGGTGCACACCTTAAGAAGTATGTTAGCCTGGGCAAGGTAAGGCACTTTGTGAGAAGGTAGAGGGCATCGTGGGAGTCCAAGTCCCCAATTCTCTCTTCCATCCTCTTTAGGTCTCTAAACTTTTCGTCAAGGACTGCAGCAATGGCATTGTGGCCCAGAGGTGCTCCGAGTAGTGTGCTGTCGGTAGGTTTAACGACTGAGGCTTCTGGTAAAACTGATTTCACTGCTCTAATGATTACTTCACTGGATGCAATAATTTCGCACTTGGAGGGGTTAAGAACGAGACCCATGGACTCCCCCCGTGTCTTCACCAGCTGTAGGTCTTCTAGCAGGAAATCTTGTGTGCCTGCCAGAGTGCCATCATCCAGGAATAATCATCCGCGTTATGCGTGGTTT
This sequence comes from Procambarus clarkii, assembly GCF_040958095.1. NCBI lineage: Eukaryota > Metazoa > Arthropoda > Malacostraca > Decapoda > Cambaridae > Procambarus > Procambarus clarkii. The sequence continues at coordinate 15,414 of NW_027189408.1, read as the reverse complement.
CCTCCGAGGCTGTGGGTCCCCCTTCTTCCAGCTAGAGGCATATATATATATATATATATATATATATATATATATATATATATATATATATATATATATATATATATATATATATATATATATATATATATATATATATATATATATATATATATATATATGTCGTACCTAGTAGCCAGAACGCAATTCTCAGCCTACTATGCAAGGGCCGATTTGCCTAATAAGTCAAGTTTTCCTGAATTAATTGTTTTTCGACTACCTAACCTACCTAACCTAACCTAACCTACCTTTTTCGGCTACCTAACCTAACCTAACCTATAAAGATAGGTTAGGTTAGGTTAGGTAGGGTTGGTTAGGTTCGGTCATATATCTACGTTAATTTTAACTCCAATAAAATAAAATGACCTCATACATAATGAAATGGGTAGCTTTATCATTTCATAAGAAAAAAATTAGAGAAAATATATTAATTCGGGAAAACTTGGATTATTAGGCAAATCTGGCCTTGCATAGTAGGCCGAGAAGTGCGTTCTGGCTACTAGGTACGACATATATATATATATATATATATATATATATATATATATATATATATATATATATATATATATATATATATATATATATATATATATATATATATTAGTATATTTTGGTAGCAGTCTTTCCTGTAGACATATATGACCGAAAAAGTAAGATTAATAATTCTAACACGAATTTTCTCAATCTTTCGTACATTACGCTTCACTGTTGGAGGTAAATCAAAAATCACTTCTCCAAAATTCATTTTTATTTCTAGTCTGACGCGACACGGGCGCGTTTCATAAAACTTATTACATTTTCAAAGACTTCACAAATACACAACTGATTAGAACTTACGTATCTCTGATTTTATATCTACATTTGAGTGAGGTGGGAGGGGTGATGTGGCATTAACACAAGACAGAACAAGAGGGGATATTAATAGGGTATTAAAAGTATCAACACAAGACAGAACAGAAACAATGGGTATTGAATAGAAGTGTTTGTAGAAAGCCTATTGGTCCATATTTCTTGATGCTTCTATATTGGAGCGGAGTCTTGAGGTGGGTAGAATATAGTTGTGCAATAATTGGCTGTTGATTGCTGGTGTTGACTTCTTGATGTGTAGTGCCTCGCAAACGTCAAGCCGCCTGCTATCGCTGTATCTATCGATGATTTCTGTGTTGTTTACTAGGATTTCTCTGGCGATGGTTTGGTTATGGGAAGAGATTATATGTTCCTTAATGGAGCCCTGTTGCTTATGCATCGTTAAACGCCTAGAAAGAGATGTTGTTGTCTTGCCTATATACTGGGTTTTTTGGAGCTTACAGTCCCCAAGTGGGCATTTGAAGGCATAGACGACGTTAGTCTCTTTTAAAGCGTTCTGTTTTGTGTCTGGAGAGTTTCTCATGAGTAGGCTGGCCGTTTTTCTGGTTTTATAGTAAATCGTCAGTTGTATCATCTGATTTTTGTCTGTAGGGATAACGTTTCTATTAACAATATCTTTCAGGACCCTTTCCTCTGTTTTATGAGCTGTGGAAAAGAAGTTCCTGTAAAATAGTCTAATAGGGGGTATAGGTGTTGTGTTAGTTGTCTCTTCAGAGGTTGCATGGCTTTTCACTTTCCTTCTTATGATGTCTTCGATGAAACCATTGGAGAAGCCGTTATTGACTAGGACCTGCCTTACCCTACAGAGTTCTTCGTCGACTTGCTTCCATTCTGAGCTGTGGCTGAGAGCACGGTCGACGTATGCGTTAACAACACTCCTCTTGTACCTGTCAGGGCAGTCGCTGTTGGCATTTAGGCACATTCCTATGTTTGTTTCCTTAGTGTAGACTGCAGTGTGGAAACCTCCGCCCTTTTCCATGACTGTTACATCTAGAAAAGGCAGCTTCCCATCCTTTTCCGTCTCGTAAGTGAAACGCAGCACGGAACTCTGCTCAAATACCTCCTTCAGCTCCTGCAGATGTCTGACATCAGGTACCTGTGTAAAAATGTCGTCAACATACCTGCAGTATATGGCCGCTTGGGGAATGTAAGCTCCAAAAAACCCAGTATATAGGCAAGACAACAACATCTCTTTCTAGGCGTTTAACGATGCATAAGCAACAGGGCTCCATTAAGGAACATATAATCTCTTCCCATAACCAAACCATCGCCAGAGAAATCCTAGTAAACAACACAGAAATCATCGATAGATACAGCGATAGCAGGCGGCTTGACGTTTGCGAGGCACTACACATCAAGAAGTCAACACCAGCAATCAACAGCCAATTATTGCACAACTATATTCTACCCACCTCAAGACTCCGCTCCAATATAGAAGCATCAAGAAATATGGACCAATAGGCTTTCTACAAACACTTCTATTCAATACCCATTGTTTCTGTTCTGTCTTGTGTTGATACTTTTAATACCCTATTAATATCCCCTCTTGTTCTGTCTTGTGTTAATGCCACATCACCCCTCCCACCTCACTCAAATGTAGATATAAAATCAGAGATACGTAAGTTCTAATCAGTTGTGTATTTGTGAAGTCTTTGAAAATGTAATAAGTTTTATGAAACGCGCCCGTGTCGCGTCAGACTAGAAATAAAAATGAATTTTGGAGAAGTGATTTTTGATTTACCTCCAACAGTGAAGCGTAATGTACGAAAGATTGAGAAAATTCGTGTTAGAATTATGAATCTTACTTTTTCGGTCATATTTAATAATATATATATATATATATATATATATATATATATATATATATATATATATATATATATATATATATATATATATATATATATATATATATATATATATATATATATATATATATATATATATATATAGTGTCTAAGGGAGTGAAAGGCTAACAAAAATATATATAGATATATATATATATATATATATATATATATATATATATATATATATATATATATATATATATATATATATATATATATATATATATATATATATGCGAACAAGCCTGAATGGTCCCCAGGACAATATGCAACTGAAAACTCACACCCCAGAAGTGACTCGAACCCATACTCCCAGGTGCAACGCAACTGGTATGTACAAGACGCCTTAATCCACTTGACCATCACGACCGGACAAAATGAGGTGATAGCCGAGGCTATTTGAACCACCCCACCGCCGGCACTCGGATAGTAATCTTGGGCATAGCATTTTACCAAATCACCTCATTCTTTGGGGCACACGTGAGGAACACAAATGCGAACAAGCCTGAATGGTCCCCAGGACAATATGCAACTGAAAACTCACACCCCAGAAGTGACTCGAACCCATACTCCCAGGTGCAACGCAACTGGTATGTACAAGACGCCTTAATCCACTTGACCATCACGACCGGACAAAATGAGGTGATAGCCGAGGCTATTTGAACCACCCCACCGCCGGCACTCGGATAGTAATCTTGGGCATAGCATTTTACCAAATCACCTCATTCTTTGGGGCACACGTGAGGAACACAAATGCGAACAAGCCTGAATGGTCCCCAGGACAATATGCAACTGAAAACTCACACCCCAGAAGTGACTCGAACCCATACTCCCAGGTGCAACGCAACTGGTATGTACAAGACGCCTTAATCCACTTGACCATCACGACCGGACAAAATGAGGTGATAGCCGAGGCTATTTGAACCACCCCACCGCCGGCACTCGGATAGTAATCTTGGGCATAGCATTTTACCAAATCACCTCATTCTTTGGGGCACACGTGAGGAACACAAATGCGAACAAGCCTGAATGGTCCCCAGGACAATATGCAACTGAAAACTCACACCCCAGAAGTGACTCGAACCCATACTCCCAGGTGCAACTCATTTTGTCCGGTCGTGATGGTCAAGTGGATTAAGGCGTCTTGTACATACCAGTTGCGTTGCACCTGGGAGTATGGGTTCGAGTCACTTCTGGGGTGTGAGTTTTCAGTTGCATATTGTCCTGGGGACCATTCAGGCTTGTTCGCATTTGTGTTCCTCACGTGTGCCCCAAAGAATGAGGTGATTTGGTAAAATGCTATGCCCAAGATTACTATCCGAGTGCCGGCGGTGGGGTGGTTCAAATAGCCTCGGCTATCACCTCATTTTGTCCGGTCGTGATGGTCAAGTGGATTAAGGCGTCTTGTACATACCAGTTGCGTTGCACCTGGGAGTATGGGTTCGAGTCACTTCTGGGGTGTGAGTTTTCAGTTATATATATATATATATATATATATATATATATATATATATATATATATATATATATATATATATATATATATATATATATATATATATATAAATAAAGGTTGTTTTGCCTGACATTCATACAACCAACCCTGAGGACAGCACACTCCTAGGTGCTCCTCTTGGAAGGAATGCCATCGACGGGGTCCTTGGTAAGAAGATCACTGACCTGAAGAGGATGAACGAGAGGATTGAAGACATCGATGCTCATGATGCACTTTACCTCATCACCAGATGCTTGTCCCTCCCCAGGCTGACCTACTTTCTAAGATGTTCGCCATCTTTCAACAATATTAAATTAGAAGAGTACGACAGCTTGCTGAAATCAACACTAGAAAAAGCCCTCAATCTATCCCTCAGCGACTTACAGTGGAAACAGGCCTCCCTTCCTGTCAGACTCGGGGGCCTTGGCGTGCGCACAGCAACACAAATTGCTGTACCAGCGTTCCTGTCCTCTTCAGTGGGGTCTGACAACTTGGTGAAGGAAATCCTACCTGAGCACCTAGTTCAACAGGCTGGGGTTCATGATCCCAGCTTCACAGACTGCACAACCAAATGGGTCTCTCTCGCAGGACCAGCACCGCAACCACCGCCTTCTGAAGCCCATAAGCAATCCAGCTGGGATCGCCCCATTGCCGACCAAGAAGCTGCGACTTTGCTAGAAGCTGCGACAACACCACATGACACTGCCCGACTTAGATCTGTAGCAGCTCCCCATGCAGGTGATTTCCTATTAGCAACCCCAATATCAGCAACCGGCACCCGTCTCACACCGCAGGCCCTCCGAATTGCCGTGGCTCTCCGCCTCACTGCCTCAATCCACACCGAATACAGGTGTATTTGCGGCGAGGCAGAGGCCGACAGATACGGACGGCATGGCCTTCTCTGCCAAAGGACAGGAGGATGGCATGCAAGACACGGCGAGGTCAATGACATTATTAAGAGAAGCCTTACCACAGCCGGTTGTCCAGCAGAGAGAGAGCCCCGTTACCTAATGTCCCGCAACTCTGATGAGCCTGTCGGTCGCCCAGACGGAATCACGGTGAACCCCTGGAAGAATGGTAGACAGTTGGTGTGGGACTACACATGCATTTCAACTTTAGCCAATACCTATGTTGACTTCAGTGCTACACAAGGAGGAGGAGCTGCCAATCACCGGGAAGCGGCCAAGTCACGTAAATACAGAGACCTTGAGCACCACTACAATTTTGTCCCCATTGCCTCAGAGACACTTGGTGCCTGGGGTAAAAGTGCTGCTAGCTTTTTGAAGGAGTTGGGGTCTAAGCTAATCGAAACAACTAGAGACCCTAGAGCTGCCAGTTTTCTTTTTCAGCGCCTTAGTGTGGCAATCCAGAGAGGAAATGCTCACTGCATCCATGGTTCCTGCCCGCCATCTGAGGAGCTGGAAGAGCTGTACAACTTGTGACAAGCAGTCTTGCACCCTGCATGTAATCAATATTGTAACTTTTTTGTGTAATGACATTTTCAAATAAAGTTAGATAAATATACACATATATATATATATATATACACACTCGCATTTGGGTGAGGTGATATGTTGCAACAGTTTTGGATGAGGTGAACAAACTTTTGACCAACACAAGACAGAACACGGAACAATGGGTATTAATTGGATAAATGAGAGGGAAGAATTAAGTAACTGCATAGGGCCTATTGGCCCATACTTCCTCTTGATGCTTCTATATTGGTACGGAGTCTTGAAGTGACACCACTCCGCAGTGGGACACTCCAAGACACTCCACTATGTAACCCGCATATAATGTAGAGAGAGAGATATAGAGAGAGAGATATAGAGAGAGAGATATAGAGATATATATATATATATAGAGAGATATATATATATATAGAGAGAGATATAGAGAGATATATATAGATATATATATATATATATATATATATAGAGAGTGAGAGAGATATAGAGAGAGAGAGGGAGAGAGAGAGACAGAGAGACAGAGAGAGAGAGAGAGAGAGAGAGAGAGAGAGACGGAGTCGCTGTGGTATGTCCTGCTATGTGGATGGAGGGGGGGGCATGACTGACTGACTATGTTAGAGGTTGATGATGACATTCGTAACAGTTAGGCCTCAGCCTTTGAAGAGGTAACCCATGTGGACATGTGGTGTCACTCCTCATAGCTATGTGGTAGGTATAGTCCACATATCCTTAGCGCTCTGGAAGCAGGGAGGGTACATAAAACTGTCATTCTTTAAGAAAAAATAATGACTACTTTCACACACACAAACCCACTGCCAGCTGTTACCTCCCTTTCCCCTCCTTCTCCCCCTCCAATCTTAAGACCCTGGTCTCTCACGCTCCCCTCAACACTTCCTGCCCCATGTAGGGGAAGAACTAATGGACGTCATTGATATCCTCTCAGGTATTGGGGCTCCCCCCTCCCTTCACAACATAACCTACACTCCTCCTCTTCCTCCCTACATGACTGCATACCAACCACTTAGCTTCCAACCCCAACATGACACTCTCTCAAGTGACGCCTGGCTGGATGCCACGCGTCATAACATCCGGAAATTCCCCCCAAACCCTTTGTGACTAGAGCGACGCGCTGCGACTACGACGACGCGCACCACCTGGCACCTAACAACATGACCTCCCCTCTTTCTGACCACATACCCTAACACCGGACGCTCACACGCGTCGACACGCGCCAAACTTCCGGGAAAATTCCCCCCAAAATCCTGTGCGACTAGACACCTGCGCACCACCTGCCCAGCTGACTCTATAGAGCCACCTGGGCAGGTGGTGCGCGCGGTTCTAGGCGTACTTTACACTACTTTGACTGGCTAAGCTTCTATAGCCACGTGACGTCGTACTAGGTTTTCTAGCAAACTCAAGGGATCGTCAAGACACCCTTGGTTTGGTTGCAGGTAGAGAGTTTAAGAGAACACCAACTCCTACTCAGGTTAAACGCCTCCTAGACAAAAGTACTCAGGACACACGGAACAAAGTTGCTTATGTTGTCCAAGTGTTTAACGAGCTTAAATGTTACCTTAATTCCCTTGACACTTAACCATGGCTCATCAAACAAAAACAATTAAGTTTCTTTCTTGGAATATTCGAAGTGTTAATCTTCGGATAAATGACGTAATCTTGTATGCTAAAATGAGAGACATGGATGTGATCTGTTTACAGGAACCATATACGTCCACAACTATCAAGAAGGTCCCACCCAGGATACCTGGGTATATAGCATACAACAGCGATATTGGAACTGGTCTACTCACGTATATTAAGAGTGGATTAATCTGTAAACTAATTAAAAATCACAGGAGTGATAGTATACATTATCAAAAATTCAAATTACAAACTGCAAATAGCCATTTCCTACTGTATAACATATATGGACGATGTAGTGTACTTAAAGCAGACCTGCTACCGACACCTACAGGTAACACAGCTATGTTATGTATGGGTGACTTTAATGCTCGTCACACGGCTCTTGGTGATGTTCAGTGTAACAATAATGGAAGGGTCTTCTTGAAATACCTTAATGATCATAATATTACTGTGTATGATACTGATAAACAGACCCATTTATTGGGGGGTAGACTGGATTATGTGATTGGATACAGCCTAGTAGATAGCAATGTTAACGTTAAGCTCATCGCAAAACTAGTAAGTGATCATTTTGCAATATATTGTGAATACAATGTGGCGGATATTAGGTCTAATCCTCATCCAAGAGTTAAAATTAACATTCCAGACAATCTTAAACAGCACTTTAAGGCTTATGTACATAAGTGGTACACTGGGTATACACCTGTATCAGTGGACCACTTTTACAATGATCTTGTCAGTATCATTACCAGTTATTATGATACCTGGGTTAAATCAAGGAAAAAAAAGAACACTCGTTCTTCCTCATGGACAGAGGATCCTATTCTTTAAAGATAATCCTTTCCCTTAAAACCAAGTCTAGTGCCCTTGAGGAGATACCAACTTTAATTTACAAAAAAGCCTCCAGATCTTTAGCCCCTGCTATTGCATTGCTCTTCAACAAGTCACTTGAACTCCAAACATTTCCAGATATTCTAAAAAAAGCGAGAGTAACGCCTGTCCACAAATGTGGTGATCCCACAGATGTTAACAACTACAGACCTATATCAATCCTCCCAAACTTGTCAAAAAATTTTGAAACACTAATCTATAAGCAGCTTTACTCTTATCTAGCCAAACACAATATACTTACCCTTGCCAATATGGCTTCAGACCTAAAAAAAGCACTAACGATGCACTTATTAGTATGCTTAACTCGATTCATACAGCTCTTGATAAAAATGAGTTCCCTGTTGGGTTATTTGTGGACCTGCGTAAAGCTTTTGACACTGTCAACCACCAAAACCTTCTTCTTAAACTACATCATTATGGAGTCAGAGGACACTCCCCTGCAATACCTCAAATCCTACCTTACTGACAGGCTCCAGTATGTTTCTGTGAATAATTCAATTTCTCCCACCCTGCCCATCAACATTGGTGTTCCTCAGGGCAGCATACTTGGCCCTCTCCTCTTTCTCATCTACATTAATGACCTTCCACATGCCTCGCAACACCTCAAACCAATTCTGTTTACTGACGACACAACCTTCATCTTCTCCAGTCCTGACCCTCTTGCTCTAAATGCCACAGTAAATATTGAACTAAATAAAGTCCATCTCTGGCTAACTGCCAACAAACTCACCCTTAACATTGACAAAACTTTCTATATTTTGTTTGGCAATAAATCCTCAAATCAAATAAATCTCAAAATAAACAATACCCAAATTTGTAACAAATTAGATGGCAAATACCTTGGCATTCTCATTGACCACAAGCTAAATTTCCAGGGCCACATTCTAAATATATCAAAAAAAGTTTCAAAAACTGTTGGCATTCTTTCTAAGATCAGATATTATGTACCCCGCCCTGCCCTGGTGACTCTCTATTACTCCCTCGTCTATCCGTATCTCAACTATGGTATTTGTGCTTGGGGTTCTACTACCCAAAATCATTTACGTCCTCTAATTACTCAACACAAAGCTGCTATTAGGACAATATCCAACTCTGGCCCCAGACATCACTCGGTACCCCTACTCAAATCTCTGAATATGTTAGACATTAAGTCACTGCACATTCTCTCATGTGTATTATACATATATAAAACGCTAAACTGTAATGCCAATCCTGACCTCAAAAGCTTCATAGAAGGTTGTAACAGAACCCATGAGCACCACACCAGAAATAAATACAGTTTGGATATTCCTAGAGTACGACTTAATCAAACTAGAAATGCTCTACAAATCAAGGGACCCAGATTGTGGAATGACCTTCCCAACCATGTCAAAGACTGTACCTCTCTCAACCAGTTTAAGATAAAAACGAAGCTATACCTAATAAATTCCCTGTAACCTACCTTACCCCTCTAATGTCATCCAATGTCTTTTTTTTTTAAAGAGCGCTGTTTGTCGACAGAATTGTATTTGTGCTGCTTTTTCAGCTATGTTTTCATTCCATGTTTTCATTTTACTCTTTATGCTCAATTAGTATTAAGCGTTAGTCATTTAAGTTTTTTATGCCCGAAACGCTTTGCGTAATAGTGGCTTTAGGCATTGTATGTACTAGCCCTAACTATAAATCCATCACTCTTTGTAAAATCTCTTTTATGTATGTACCTTACCTAAGTAAACATTTTGATTTTTGATTTGATTTTGATTATTATTATTGCAGAGCGAGCTAAAGTGCTTCAGCTGCTGACTCTTATAAACGAGACAAAACAGCTGACAATTTACTTGCATTCCTTAATGCCAACAGAGATTTTCGCGAGCTTAAGGGTCAAGTTAAGAACACATATTGAGAACAATCCCTACAAGGTATCAATAGAACCACAACATTATCAGAAATGTGGAACAAAATTAAAAACATTACCAAACCTTCAACCAAAGTTCAGCTTCATCATACTCCTGCAGAATATGCTGACATGCTCCTAGCTCAATGGTCTAGTGTCACAAATTTCTTCCTTACCCCTAGATATACTGCATTATTTAAATAATACCAACATTACCAGAAACTTTAATATTGAAATAGCACGCTCCTCACCAGATCAGTTTCCTATAACCCCCTTTGAATTAACATCAGCATTAGGAAAACCTAAGCAAACTGCCCCTGGTGAGGATGGTATAACTTATAACATCTTGAGCTTACTGAATGATGTCCCTAGCCACCCTCTGCTTGACCTCTATCAAATGAGTCTCTCACAAGATATCTTGCCAAAGAATTGGACACAAAGTCTCATAATACCAATTCCTAAACCTAACTCTCAAAAATTCAGACCCATTTCCCTTACATCTTGCATGTGTAAAGTCTTGGAGAGAATTGTTCTCAATCGTGTCATGTTTCAGGTCAAAGAAAAACTGGCCCCAAACCTATATGGGTTCATGCCCAAGTGTAGCACACAAACATGCTTTGCTGAATATTTTGTAAACTCCCAGGATGGGACACAGGCAACCTTCATTGACCTAAAGTCAGCTTTCGATGTAGCGAATGGCAAAATAATATTAGAGCAACTTGCTGAATTTGGAATCAAAGGTAATCTTCCGAGTTGGATAAAGAGCTACCTATCCAACAGGCGTGCTAGTATCCTATTTAAAGGAGTTAAAAGTACAAGAACAGATGCATTCGAACTAGGCACACCTCAAGGTGGTGTCCTAAGCCCTATGCTCTTCAATATACTTATGCACAAACTTATCCATGACATACCTGTACAAACTACTGAAACTGTTATATGTTATGCTGATGATATTTGTATTATGGCACACAGTAAACCAAGGCTACAAGTGTTACTTGATGCATTCTCCAAGAAAGTAGTAGAATGTGGCCTCATAATCTCTGTTGATAAAACAAGGGTTCTTATTCCCCATTCTCTTCATGTTAACTATACTATTAATGGAATGCCCGTGGAGACTTGCGAGTCTTATAAATATCTTGGAGTCGAGGTTAATGATACAAATCTCGTCAGCAACCTGGGCAAAAAACTAGTTGAGCGTCTTAAACCTCTCAAAACTCTTGTTGGCAAAGGATTTGGCATTACCATAAAATATGCTCGTAGTTTTCATATTGCCTTTACATGATCTGTTGTTGATTATTATGCCTTGCATCTTCTTAATTTTTCTCCTAAACAATTACAAGGCCTAGATGTAGTACAGAATGATGCCATGCGCATCATCCTGGGTTGTCCTAGAACTGTCAGAATTGTTAACATGAGAAAGGAACTAAACTTACCTTCCATTTACGAAAGAATAGTTCTACTTAGTACTATGTTTTGCGCCAAAACTTTGAAAAATAATGGTCCCCCCAGCTCTATTCAAATTAAATTGAGATCCATTCTAAACAATTCTGACTGTTCCCTCAATCCGCCGCAAAAAGCTCCCTACAGTGTGTGGCTCAGTTGTTGTGCCTATAATCTTCAGAAACTGAATGTGTCTCTTAACCCTGATAAAACTGTTCACTATATTCCCCCTTGGAAAGATGTGGAGGTCTCTCTGCATTATACTCCCATCAGTGTAAAACAAATGTATAACACTGACATTTTGAGATGTATAACATTAGAAGCTATTGACAGTCATCTTCAAATTCTCAAACCGACTGAATCCTATGCCTTTACTGATGGCTCTGTGCAGTTAGGCACTGGTAGAACAGGTTGTGCATGTGCAGTGTATAAAGGGAATGAAATGATCATGACTAGTACACAGAGATTGAACAACTGGGCAAGCACGACACAGACCGAGCTATTGGGTATTTATCTAGCCACTGAATACCTTAAGCTCAATGGTGGTGGAGTTATTTTCTGTGACTCTAAAAGTGCTCTGCAGTCCTTAAATAACCCATCACAATGTATGTTGGAAGTAGCTTGTAATATTAAATGGAATGTAATTTTTGCCAATGATAATAACTCTTGTATAAAATTTGTGTGGATCCCATCCCATGTTGGAGTTGGAAAACATGACTTTGTAGATCGATTGGCCAATGAGGCTTGTAGGAAAGAAAACATTGATTATGACTTTGGACTATGTAATGCAATTATTAATAACATACAAATTAAAGAAATTACTTCAGATTTAGAAGAACTAAGAAATGCCCAGAGGCCTGAAAGCTGCAGTATTAAAAGTTATGACAAGTTTTGTAATAATAGGTATTTGAATGGTCAGCACAGTAACCGAACCAGGCAGTGTGATGTAGTCATTGCGCGAATTCGCCTTGGCTATAGACACATCTGGCAGGTTAGTGAGGCTGAGCCACTACCAGAATACTCAGATTGTAAATTCTGTGATAAACCTTTAATGCATTTACTAGAACACTATATTGTTGAATGTGAAACCGTAAAGGACTTTAGACCTCCTGGCCTCTTGTACCACCAACTGTGTAACAATTTTATTGAATCAGGTGTTCTGGACGACATCCTAACAATTTATCCAAAATTTGCTTGTCCATTTTAAAGAATGAAGAACAATTTTTATTTATATCACTTCTAAGCTGCATCACTTATGAACCATCCCTGCTCTTGTGTGACAGTGCACAATAGAAAGTTGTTTTCACATATCCATACATTAAAACATTGATTGTAACCATGATATATATGTGCTTCAGCCTACAGTTTAGACCTATTGTCTTATGTATGACCCTCTGTCCTGCATGACAGTGAATACCCTATACCTATTATAGGTTAGGTAATAATTGTAATTACGAAGCAATAAGATGCTTATCTTAAGATACTAACAAGGTTAGGTAAGGTCGGTGTTTTCTATGAATTTTTTTAAGGGTATCTATTATGTTAAGTATGTCACCTATGCACATATTTAATAAGTCAATATTGACTTATTAAATTTGCGAGAACGGGTTGCAACACCAGCATTATCCTCACTTTAATAAGACTATCAAAATCCTCAGATTAGGCAAAATTGTAATTATTTTTGTCAATAAAGATGTTAATAATAATAATCAACTGAGAAAATCAAAGAGTGACCGCCCAGAGCCATGCTGGCCGGGAGCGACACTGTATCCACCTCTATGAGTCAGCTGACTCCTCTCTTTCAAATATCTCAAGCTCATATACAGACATATCTCGATCAAGAACTTCTAATTCATATATCAACAAAATAAAGACTATAATACACAACCTTACATAATAATACATATCAATAATTCAGTACATTAAAGATTATATCATGATATAAAAATATGTGAACAAAGAATTCATATTGGCAAGACATGGTAACACTGGCGGGAGAGGGGAGGAGGGGTTAAGGGAGGATTTCAAGACGTCTGCCAGCCAGCCATTATACATAAGTATACATGAATACAATATAAAGTATATATATATATATACAACATGTGTATCAAAACCATGTCTATGTGGTATACATCTCACAGTGCCAAAATCTAATTTAATGTTAGAGGACAATGTAATGAACAATAATGAAAGGAAATTACACAGTATACATGACAGTAATACATCCGAGACCTAAATTTATACATTCTCCATCATAGTTCACATAATATTTCCTATACAGCATTATGTAGCATTCCATAATATAAGCATATACGGATGTTTTTCAAGCTACATGACATTAGGCTACTGCTATTCACTAGACTTCTAATATATATCCACAAATACATGGCAAGGACTTATAGTACAGATATGTAATATACATAGATATATATGGAATACATTGGCAATACACATTTAATACTAGTGTGTTGTCGAAAGAAGAATAACTACATAAATTAATATTCATGACACTAGGCTAATCAGCCAAGACATCACTATACAGTTTGAGCACATCATACACCAGCTACAGTATGATCATACTGGTGTATGTGTGGTCATAACACCACCTCACACCCATATGGTAATACCACAACACACCATGGTCCAGTATGGTAATATCACAACACACCATAGTCCAGTATGATAATATCACAACACACCATGGTCCAGTATGGGAATATCACAACACACCCGTGTAATAGTGAAATAGCAGTGATAGTGAGGTGATAGTGATATGACAGTGATAGTGATATATCAGTAAATGTAAGGAGGAAAAATATCAACGAGAAGATAATGCAGTGAAAGTGAAATGATGTTGGTGTAGCAGTGATAGTGTTATGTGATAGTGAGCTGTTGGTGATATAACAGTGACAATAGCTGTCATATAGTGACACCAACAATTTGTTATTCAACATGGTCAGTATATGACCCCAAGTGTGGGGCCTGAGGTGATGGTGATATATAGAGGTGATAGTGAAGCTATAGTGATACAGCAATGATAGGTTACAGGACTGGGAAGATATAGCATTGATGGTGATACAGCCGTGATTGTCAGGTATATGATACCAAAGTATAATACCAAAGATAGTGAAGTTATGATGATATTGTGAAAAAAGTCTGTCCTTAAATTACATTGGCATCAAAACACGCAGTGATGCAAGAGTGATGGTGATGGTACAGTGAACTAGAGTGACAGCACAACACCACAGTAGTGATGGTGGTGTTACAGTGAACTAGAGTGGCAGCACAACACCACAGTAGTGATGGTGGTGGTACAGTGAACTAGAGTGGCAGCACAACACCACAGTAGTGATGGTGGTGGTACAGTGAACTAGAGTGGCAGCACAACACTACAGTAGTGATGGTACAGTGAACTAGAGTGGCAGCACAACACCACAGTAGTGATGGTGATGGTACAGTGAACTAGAGTGACAGCACAACACCACATTAATGATGGTGGTGTTACAGTGAACTAGAGTGGCAGCACAACACCACAGTAGTGATGGTGGTGGTACAGTGAACTAGAGTGGCAGCACAACACCACAGTAGTGATGGTGGTGGTACAGTGAACTAGAGTGGCAGCACACCATCACAGTAGTGATGGTGGTGGTACAGTGAACTAGAGTGGCAGCACAACACCACAGTAGTGATGGGACAGTGAACTAGAGAGGCAGCACAACACCACAGTAGTGATGTGATGGTACAGTGAACTAGAGTGGTAGCACAACACCACAGTTGTGATGGTGATGGTACAGTGAACTAGAGTGGCAGCACTACACCACAGTAGTGATGGTGATGGTACAGTGA